>NC_057804.1:300059589-300075500 GCF_018294505.1 Triticum aestivum | reverse complement strand
GGACCCCTCTCTCTTGTAAAGTCCGGACCCCAACATTCATTCCCTCACTCTCTAGGTCTCCCGCTATCTCTCTTACCCAAGCACACGCACTATGTAGAGTTTATATTTCCCATACACACAAAACGTCGCCCCCAAACGTCTATCTCCCTAGTTATGTGGTTCTCGCGCACTCACCTCACACACCACCCCCACTGCAAACAAGCACACTTTGTCTCCTTGTGCACCACTCTCCCCTTTCTATCTCTCCCACATGCGGACCCGCCCCACCTCCTTCACTGCATACATATATGTCGTGACTCTTTGCATAGCTCCCTAATGTATAATCGTTCTCGATTTTGCACATTGTTCTCTACACCATCTATTCTAGATCTCTCATGAAGTCCCTATCACACACACGATGACTCGCTTCCCTTGCGTCTCCGTTCATAGGCCAATTTCGGACAACATCAATATTTTCTCCCTATCTATACGCCATTTATGGACACAAATGACCCCTCTCGCCCCCTCTCTTCCTCTCTCTCTCTCTCCATCGCTAGCTCTCTCTTTCTCTTGCTCTCACACCCCTCTCGCACACACACACTCGATGTCTCTTCCAAATAGTCTGCTCCCCCAGCCCGCACCCGGGCTATCCCGCTACTACACATGTCACACCATTCCCCCTTCCCTTATACTAGGTTTACATCATCAGTGGTCTCTCTACTCCACGTACACTCTCTCCCTCTCACACACAAACGCATTCACAAACACACACAAACACACACAAACACCCACTTATCTGGATCCTCATCTCTCCCCATGTCCGCATGTGTATCTCACACACTCACTCTCTAATTACGTATATGTGTCTCCACGTTACACAACACAAAGCCCCATGTACATGTCTCTCTCTATCCTCCACACACATAGACACAAAGAATCTTTTATCATTGTCTCAGTCTATAACATATCACACTCTCTCTCTCTCTCTCTCTCTCTCTCTCTCGCAAACGCGCTCATCAAGGGTTTCCCCGTGAATAACTTACCATCTATTCATCAACAGTCGTGGCAGTACGGCGAACACGAGACGTTAAAAAGAATAAATCTACACGTTCTTAGACCACCTAGTATGACTACTAGGACTAGACCAAGCCAAAAAGCGCGCCGCCATCACCCCCTCCTTGTCGGCGACGGGAAAATCTTTGTTTTACATAGTCAAGAAGTCATTCGCTAAGGCCCCACATGCCGAGGCATTGAATAGAATGTAGATGCTAGTTTACAGAAGCAAGTATCGATAATACGTTTGTATCTCCATACTTATATTTCTTCTCTTATAAAAGAACCGAGGTGGTGATGATGGTACGTGTGCCATCTTGCAATATAGACCATCTGATCTATATCTGACGGATGGAAATTAAACTAAAAGATACCCGCACCCCTCTCCACATTTGCAAACAAGGCCTTCCCTCGTTCATCCCTATCTCCAACAAACCTCATTGTTGAGAAATTAAGAAAGGAAGCCTCTGGAACAAACTGGCCTGGTGGCCGCTGCCGGCGTCGTCAATCCCCATGCCTCCGCTCAGTCCGACCACCAACCACCACCACACCCCACTCCTCTTCACCTTATCTCATATTTCTCGAGATATCATTAGTTTTTACACATGGAATTACTCCCGCAAGGGTCAATCACAACAAGTGTTTTATAAAAAAGGCATCTTGATGTTCCGTGCAATGCACGGATCTTGCTAGTACTCCTACACAAGACTAAGTTTGTGATGCTGGTGTGTCTGTCATCTGTCGTTTCTGACCATTATATCTACATCTAACGATTGTGAGGTAAGTTGTTGCCTTTCCTCACCAACATCCCACTTGTCCACCAATTTGCAGAAAAACCCATAATTAGTATCTTAAGACCAACCACATCCCTCCTTGACCTCACCAAAGCAGCCCAAGGAATATATTCTAATTGAAACATATGTATATCAAAATTAGAGTGTTTTGTACCAAGTTTGTGGATAAGTATTATTCTAATTATGATTCATTGAAACACACATGAAATTTCCAACCATGCATGTTTTCCTAGTATTCCATAGTTTCGAGTTTTCCATCAAGATATTAGTCACTCATGGTTGATATTTACTTTCGATCATGTACACATATGCACTATGTAACTAGCCTTGCTTATTGGCTTCCAAAGCTTAACTTTCACTCCTACTTACAATATGTAGAGTATTTAACAAAAAACTACCACTTTCAACCAGCCCTAGGAAGAATCTATTGTACAAAAAATAGCAAAAACATACCCAAAATTTCTTAATCCACGCCAAAAACTACTACCTAGTACTACTACCGATTAGGTTCGTTTAAACCCATTTATGACAGGGTTGGCCCACACATCCGTGCTGACGAGGCACCTTAAACTAACACATTTTGTTTGACCGTTGACATGAGGGACCCACATCTGACCTTCTATCCTGTTATTCCCCCTCAAATCATTTTTTTTCTGAACATTACTTCAAGCAGTACTGATGCATGTTCGTCGGTGGCGCCGGTGATGAGCGAGTTGGACGCCGCTCCACCGGACGTGCCGAACGCCGCGTTGGCCTCCGCACGGGTTGGCAGGCTGGCCCAAGCATGACTCACGAGCGAGCAAGCCACCGTGCTGGCCTTCGCTCAAGCCAGATGGCTGGCCTGAGAGCGGCGCGCGCGAGCAAGCTGCCGCGCTGCCGTGCCAATCTAGCTAGCAAACCTTGCAGACAAGCAGCTGGACGGAGCTATCTTGGCTAGCTAGTGGCCACGAGCGCCGGACGGAGCTGGCAAGCGGGCTGCCGCAACATGGGCTCCGCACCGCCGGCGGTTTTGACCTCGCCTTTTGCCGTTGGCGGTAGCTGCGTTCCATGGCTGAGGATGACTAGGTGGACGGGCCGGAGGTAGGAGGTCACTCGAGGATTTTTGTTGGTAAGAGCATGTACAATGGTTGATAAGGTAGTCTTATCTTAAGTCTTCCACGTATGCAAGTGGTAGTAGTTTCTTGGCATTTTAGTGGTTTCTTGCATTATTAGGGGTTTCCTGTAAGGAACAATGTACGTACTACTAGTGACAAAAGGCGATTCTATGTTGCGTTGTACTCCAACGAGTACTACTAGTGGTCGCGGGAGTGTATACCTCATTTTGCGGGTTCGATCCCGGCCGAACGCATGGCGGCCTTTTAAAAAAATAATACTACTACACTTAGCCGCGAGCCATATTTTACATGGGTAGTTTGAGTTTTGAAGTCGAATGGACGTGCGGCCCCACAATATGGGTGCACTGGACAACCTAGCCACGTGAACGGGTTTTCCTTCCCAGCATCCCGTGGCTCGCGTGCTCGCCCTAGCCGCACCTCGCTTGTAGCTTCCTCATCAGCTAGTAGCATATTTAAACTAGCGCCTCCCATTTAAGCCCGAGGAGCCGGAAAAGCCTGGTGGGGCATTGGGAACTGTGCAATATGGCTCTGTACGTAAAGTGCTCTGCTACTACTCTGTAGCTTGTGGCATTGCACGCATGGACTTCACTCCATTATCGGCTCTACTATAAAAGAAATTCCTCTTGACGTGTTTTTTAAACAGAGGCAAAAGCTTTGCTTCATCTCATTCATAAAGAAGGAACTACTAACAAAGCTCGACGAGATCCATTACACCTCCACAAATGGAAGCGAAAAGCCTAGTCTCGCTGTATCAAATAACTCAAATGTTCTGCCCCTGCAGTAATCGTCGCTGATAAACAGGCTGCTAGTGTGTGCGTGAGAGGAGCGGCTGAGTAGGCCAGCTACTCCTACATGAGAGGAGCGGCTGAATATAGCACCGAGAGTACCCACTAGGCCACTACGCACGTGTACTTCCCCTGCACTGATAGTACAGCGATGGTTCTAGAGAACAGTAGTACCCTCCACTTCCAACTGTAGCTCCTTGGCCCTGAGAGTCAAGAGTTCAAAACTGGTGCACTATACTAGACTAGACTAGAACTATAGTACATTGCACTACTAGTTGAGAAAAGTAGTACTGGTACTGCTACAGTACGAGTACATACTCCTCCGTCACATAATGTAAGACGTTTTTGACACTAGTTGGCGTGTACAAAAAATGGCAAAAACATACCCAAAATTTCTTAATCCACGCCAAAAACTACTACCTAGTGCCAAAAATTTCTTACTAGTGCTATTATTTACAGTATAATGCAATCCCATAACGTTCCATAATGCTAGTACTAGTAGTAAATAATAGCCTCACCCCTTCGCTGAGGAACGATCTACAGTTGGAAGGGACGAGGCCCTGCGGTTACTACGCTCTTATCTCCTCCTCGCCAGTTCCCCTCCCCCCGAAGAGAAGGCAGTTCGTCGCTGCTCCCATGGATTCGCCAGGCGGTTCTCCTCCTCGTTGGGGCTGGGAGACCTTGGACGACGATCTTCTGGGAGAAATCGCACGCCGCTCCGACGTCTTCACCGCCGCAAGACTCAGTGCTTCCTGCACCAACTTTTTCAAGACGCTGCTTAAACAGGCTTGGGAAAAGGCCATGCTTGTTGGTCTTCCATGCATCCTCAAGGAGAAGGTTCTTCTACGGGACAATCCTTCAAACAGTCCACCACTCCCTGGCCATGGTTGCACGTTGACTCCGCTAGAGTTGCCGACATTGAGAGGTAGTCGGATTTTGTCCGACGAGCAGGTCAGTAATGGAGTTTGATCATGTAGTACTTAGTTATTCCATTTCCATCTCGTAATTTCTCCGCTGCCCACCGTCTTATATATAGGTCTGGGTCGGTGCCAACAAAGATTGGCTTGCATACCTCCGGCCGGATACCACCATCATTTTGCACAACATCCACAGTAGTGCGGCCGTTCCGGTAGACCCCTTCTCCACCATTTGGATCGGCCTTCTGGACTGGCTGGGCTTGAATATGTATGATGATGCCTACATGAGATTGAAGAAGATAGCAATTGCGTACCCACCGACAAAGCGACGCGGCTACGAAGCTTACTATCTCATCGCGGTGTTCGACATAAGGATTGCCATCAATGCAAGACGTAGTAACGGCAGAGGCTGGTGCATGTTGGTGACGACAGATTTGTACCCCTACACATTCAAAGATGCCGTGGGCCATCCAGGTCGCATCTTCTCGGTGACAAGCCAAGGTACTTGTTTCATCTGGTTGCCATCCTACGGTACGGGATATTACAAATGGAATGCACAAACCATCATTTGCATCCCTAACGGTACTCCATTATTTTGTAGGGACCAGTCATCCCCCGATCAAAATAAGATCGCCGATCCTGGAAGTACATTTGCATCCGCAATTCGGTCTAACCTGGAACCTTGTAGCTGACTTTGGCATATTGGGATCAACTATCTTAGCAGTCGTTACCCATGGTACCACTGATGTGCAACATGGTCACACAATCTACCATGATCGGGCCGTAACCATCTACCCAGGTATTCCATTTTTTTAACCCTCTCGCCTTCTCTTTCATTGTTGTACTAGTAGTATACTTAGTAGTACTAGTAGGATTACTTTTTACCTTGGAGGACGCGTATAGCTAGCTAGGCCCTTGAAGACTTGAACCCACTAGCTGCCACCATTTTTGTTTTTCCATGTCTTACTATCTCATCCATGTAGCCAAGAGTGGCTATATATAATAACCGGTTATTTTACTTCCTCCATATCGGAGTAGTACTATTTGGTGCACAGTATTACTGACCGCCATATTTGAGCACAACATTATTATGCATGGACCTTGACTATGTACATCACCATGTGTCCAGATCTGGGATGCCGCGTGTACCAGATGAATGGCGAGTTCAACCCCCGTGATGCTACGTGGGAGCCGAGGAACACTCTTGGAGAGTACTCGCTTTTCATCGGGGACAACTACCCCATTGTGAAGCGGATGCCACCTTCCGTGCACGACACGGATGGCCTACCGTTCATGAAGGATGGTTGTGTCTTCATTGCGCATTGACGGATGAACGACATGCTGGGACACGCTATCCCTGATTTATGCCACTTCATCTTGGATGAGTCACCATCGTGTGGAACCGGACTAGAAAGCTACGACAATGATTCCAGTTGCCCACCGCTATGGATCGTGCCATCCATGAAGAACACCTGGGACTGGAACCTGGAGGAGAACATGCATGTAGCCCATCTATAACGTGTAAGTGGAGTACGGTAATTGTGAACGGTAGCGCTGTGAATATATGTAGACTAGTCGTGCACAAATTTATCACATGAATTGGAGATGAACTTGTGTGGCATACTGGCATTTGTCCTTTAGAATTTATTACTAGTAAATGTGTTATGTGTATGTGCAACTTGTGTGGTTGTTGCACGGTCTCCAACATGCTCTTTGAGAAAAAAAGGTGGCACAACTTTGGAGTAGCATCGTTCGCTATAGTTGTAGTACACTCCTACTAGGACGACAACTCCTATAAAACCCTTTTTTTGTAGTTCAACTCCTATAAAACCTTGCGCTTGGCTCTTTGCCTCTTCGGGAGGTTCAATAGTTCGTACTCGTGTGAACCTTGCACTTGGCTCTTCGCCTCTTCGGAAGGTCCAACAATGATGATACTACAGTACAATATGCTTCTAGCAATCTGACACCGATTGAACTGCTGCAGGTCCACCGCGAGGGCGAGGGCGAGGGCGAGGGAGAGGGAGAGGGAGGGAGAGGGAGAGGGAGAGGGCGCTATAGTCAAAACCCTCTCCTTGTCCTGCGAACCACCGCGCGCGTGGGCGAGGGAGAGGCGTAGTAAGCAAGATTCTCCTCATTCGGCGAGTTGACGGGATACATCAAAGGAGTACTAGTACTAGTAGTAGTCCATACTGCATCCTTTCCGATTAATATGGCTTAATTTGAAACGAGAAAAGTACACTGGCGGTCAACGTATGTAACAATATCCTCTTTACGGTCACTATATATTGTTTTGTGGCGATTATACGATCACTAGCTCATCGTAGAGCACTGTATTGCACCCTACTGACCGGCCACATAGTCGACGTGGCACTTTGTTGACTGGTTAAATTGTCACCTGGTTTCTGGGTCCCACCTGTCAGTTGGCAGAGCAAAGAAATCAGTTAAACAAAACTTTCCCCAGGCATGACACGAGTCCAACCCTTGTGCGCGAACCGCCCTGGCTGTGTATGTGAGTGCATGCACGTGTCCTCCCTCGGTCTTCCAACAAAGAGTGTACATCAGCTACAAAACAAAGAGTGTCGTACATAATGTACATCTACACTTCCAATGCATTTAGCCTTTAATCTAAATCGATATTGATTAACTAATGCACCAACTTGTGCTGTAGGTATAGGCTACATGTCTATCCTTAATTACAGCATGCAGCGGCCTTCATTTAATCTTCTTATCTCAATGGTTGCATGCACACATAAGTCTGCTACTTTTGGGTGTTAATTATGCCCTGGTCAATGTGTAAATCTCTAAATGTACAGTCTTTCACGGACGTAGGGAGTAGGTTGAGCACTTGAGCGTGAGCTATGTGTGTTGCGTCGTGTGCTGTGTGCCGCATGGGTGAGTGAGTGTTGCATGCGTCCATGTGTGCGTGTGAGTGTTGCATGTTGCATGCATGCATGCATGCATGGGGCTTACTCCGTCCCATTGACATGTTCATATTTCAAGATTCCTCTGTTCCCTCCATATGGTGATACTCCCTCTGTCCCAAATAGTACAGAGTAAAAGCCTCCCTCTGTTCCCAAATACGGAGTATTTGTCTTTCTATAGATTTCAACAAGTGACTAGGTACGGAGCAAAATGAGTGAAGTGAGCATAGAGGCATAGGGATACTGTAGAAAGGAAGTCCTCGCGATCCATTATTCCCTATCTCGGTCAGAGAGAACTATTCAACTAGTCTTCGTAGTGAAGTGACAATACACGCTGCAGCAGATGGGACACGTAATTAATAAGCTGAACCAGCGTGTTGTTGTTACTAAAAATCAGCCTTACCCATTATTGCCATCATGTTTGCTAGTAGAGCACGCTTCCGCAAATACGCCTACGCACCTCTGTCCTCCATTAACTGACATATGGGCCCTCTTGTGGTAGACCCACATGTCATCGGTGTAACTATTTACAGTCCGAAGGACGGTATATCCTGGTAGTAGTACTAGTAGAATTGAGATTTAATGCACTTTCTTCCCCGTCTTCCACTCTTCTTCCTCCTCTCTTCTTCTTCCTCCTCTCTTCCCCATCGTCGGCCGCACACCATTTACCCCCGCTCACTGCTCGCCCGCGAGCGCCATCTTCCTTGGTAGCTCACGCGTACCATATCCCCCTACTCACTGCTCGGCCACACGAGGAGAAGCTTCTTTGCTCGCCCGCCCGAATCCACTTCCCCGCTCGCTTGTAGGCACCGAAAACCCCAATGGCAGAACCGACTGACACGCAAAGCCGCGATTGGAATTCCCTCCCCGATGTTCTCTTGGAGCAGATCTGTAGTCATACGGACCTACTCAGCACGTCCATCTGGCCGCATGCTCGGTGTCTTTGTACCATCTACTCGTCTGCAACCGGCCGACTCTTTTCAAGACACCCTTCTTGCTGATGCCCGATCCTCGCAGGTGGCCCAGACATTGACTTGACGATCCTACGGAGGTTTCCGTGGTGCCCCTTGACATGGTACCACTACCCGTCCACCTGTCCTTCATGCACGGCCACTACTGGGCGGGCATGAAGGCCAACTGGATCGTCCTCATACACCACATCGGTAGTCCGTGGCGTCTCGTGGATATCTACACCCAGCGAGAGATCACCCTTCCATCGTTGGATACCGCCGACATCGAGACTCACGGCCCGCCGGACACTCCTGCCTACTACGCACGAGACGCGTCAAGCTTTTGGCTCGACCTCTGTTTGTAGAAAGTTGTAATCTGCGAAGTGCCCACACCATCAGAAGACTACATGGATTACAAGCTCATTGCCTTGTTCAACATGGGATTAGTCTATCTAGAATCCGGTCGCCATACATGGTTATGGCTCATCATCAATCCTGTTGAGGCAACATTTCTGTCTAACGCTATAGTGCACGATGGCATTGTTTACGTGGTCGAAGCATAGATTTGCTGCCTATACTAGTGGAATCTATCGTCGTGTAATTGTTCTATCTCATCTCATCTTTACCTTATGAATATGACTGCATGTTCATTTGTTACAAATTTAGAATGCATAGCATGTCTATAACCACATCATTGCTATATGTTCCTCTCATTTCCTAGATTTTTATGACCACACATGTTATTGTTAGAGTTGATATGAGAACAATTGGCATCTAATGATTGTTAGAATACATATTATGAGCATAACATCATGATTTCTATACGTTACTCTCATTTACAAGATTTTTATAACAACGCATGTTATTGCTTAGAGTTGATATGATAATGGTAGTAGTAAGTGCTATGGTAGAATATGAGTAGGCGCTGTCATAGTTGTTTTCCTCTCATTGTTACATGATGTTTGAACCATGACATGTTGCTAGAATATGAAAGCCATTGGCTTATTTTTTTAACTTGGGGTATGATTATGACCACGACATTGCAATTCTCTGTCTATGATATGTGTCACTGTTATAATAATCTTAATTCCACACATACTCTGAACATGATTGTTTATTTTTGTCCTTTTGGTATCCAATTTGAATTGTTGCAGCAGACGCAAATGCGCTGGCCTTCATGATTCCAGGACCTGGAATCATACCAGCCAATGGGTGGTGGTTTATCATTCGTTCAGCTGACGGCGGTCATTTGATGGTCATTCGCACGTACCAAATTGACCAAACCATTACATCAAACCACATGCAGTACAATGTGTGGGGCATTCGTGACATTGATGGCTATGGCTGCTTCGTGTTCGAGAAAGATCCCAGCTCCGTTGGGCCAGGCGTATTCAACTAGAGGCGGGTTTACAGCCTCGGCAACCACTCCTTGTTCCTCGGGATCAATTATCCGATCATCCAACCAATCATCAATCATATCACCGGCAAAGATTACTGTGCTATGCAACTTCCATTCGCGAGGGGGGGGGGCTGTGTTTACACATCATACCATGGGTTTCATGAATCACCATATCCAGAGATTCATCGACACAGCTTGTTGCCAGGTAATCTTCAGTGTGTGAAAGGCATCAAGCTTCCATGCGATGGATGGCTTTTGCAAAACCGACATGCGGCGATGTGGCTCACGCTAACAACAAATATGCACAACTTGATTCGTGCCGATATCTAGACTGAGCCATGTATTCTGCTGCTGTAGCACGACCCTCTTTTGTTGGATATTATGTACTGTTGTTAGTTTGAAGCACTCCTCTGGTTTGAAGGATATATACCTTCATGGGATCAAGTGCATCCTAACTCACCTACGTAGGATGTACTGATAAAGATGATGGAGATGCTATGCAGAAGCCATATATATATATATATATATATATATATCAGTTAGGCTTCAAGTGTGTACTTGTTAGTTAAACCTATGTATAAATTGTGACACTAAATACGACTAGTAAGTAGTACAGTAGCAGTACTAGTATACGTCGGTCAAATTATTCATCATGTCCACACATTGAATTGACGTGACAACACGCTGTGCGTGAGGTGACACAAGAATCCCGGCGGCGTGTTCGGGTATTATGGACTTCAGATTTGGAGTACCACTTATCTGTCGAAATATTTCATCATTCACTTAAAACAGTCGATTGATCATACATTGAGTACCATATAACTAGAATTACCGATGCAAGTCGAACAAGGATTGGCCGGTGCTGCCGGCTGGCGTCAAGTTCGATCCCACGAATCAGGAGCTGACCGAGCACATTGAGGCCAAAGTGAGTGCTGACAGCGCGAGATTTCAATCTCCCATCGATTTGTTCATACCAACCATCAACAACGAGCACAGCATATGCTACACCCAACCTTAGAAACTTCCAGGTAAGACACCGATCGGCCGTCTACTTGCACAAACATATTCCTTTGTTTATAGCTTTATTTTTCTTTTTAGACGCAGACCTGGTGAAGCAATTACAATTTGACAGTTAATAAAAAGTGAATCAAGTGACTGCAACATGCCAAAGATGTTATGAAAACGCCAACTACGTACACTAAAACCTGTATTCCACAATATTGCAGGTATCACACTGAGTGGCCTAAGGAAGCAATTCTTCCACCGCAATTCCAGGGTGTTCAAAAGGGGCACGTGGACGAGTCACAACATACAGTCGGAGTGTGGCATGCACGCGATGTGGCACAAGACCGGCAATACCTTGCCGGTGATGGTCAACGGCCGGCAGACGGGCAACAAAAAAGGTTCTGGTGCTGCACACCAACAAGAACTTCGACCAGCAGAGGACCAACTGGGTGATGCACCAGTACTACCTCGGGGACCTGGAGCAAGAGAAGGAGCGGGAACTGGTCCTCTGTAAGATTTTCTACCAGACGAACACTAGGGCCAGGAGTAAAACGATTATAAGTTAGTTAGGTATTGGTAGTTGTACTACCTTGTCGTCTGCAAGTTGGTATTGTTGTCAACGATCTTTTGGTATGAACTTGCATTTTCTTCCAACCATCATGCCGAGGGTCGGCGTGGATATAAAGCTGAATCATTTGTTTCGAAACAAATTTTCAGGCAATTGATTTTTATTTGATGGGTAGTATAAGCACCCGCCGTTCGAATTCCCAGTTCTCCAATTTTTCGAAACAAGTGCATGCACTTATTATCACAATAAAAAAAATTATCTGTGCTGCATCCCAATTATCAGTCTATACTTGCAGAATTCTCTCGTTTATTGAGCACGTATATTGTTTTTTCAGGTCGAGCAAGTTTCAACTGGGTTGCAGGCTGCCCAGGGTTGGTTTTGTTTTTAATAGGCCCAACCCATGACGACAACGGGGCACAAAGATCCAACAGGTTTCTGCTGGCCTCTGTCCCGCTATTGTTAGTTGTATTTTGTCTTACAACATCCATAGGCAGATTTTTTTACTGAATCAAACACACAACCCAGTTCTATTTTCTTCTTGAAACGCATGTCCTACATCCGTTTTCTAATCTCTACCTATAGTTTTACTAGTTCATATACACGTATCATTATATTGAAAACACATGAAATTCCCTTTTCATATTTACATCCTTATTTTTGTTGTTTTTCCCACCCAGCGCTGATTTTTTTACCACTGGTTTTCCCTTAAACCAAGTCAATTGTCCCACGTCTTATTTGCTCACAAAAACAAAACGATTTTTTTGCAAATCAATAAGTTCTTAAATAAATGTTTATCATTTTGGGATTACAACAATTCAGACTCCACCGAAATATGCAAAATAAGGTTGAACTTTTTGATCGTGGTCCTGGGCAGAAAATGGGCTGTAATAAATTACTTAACAAGTAGCAAATGGGCTACAAATTATAAAAATATAGCAAATGGGCTTTATGTTGTCTGCCACAGATTTGGAGGCTGACTTGTGGGCCTACCAAGTTCAAGCGTACACAAGGTTTCGCAAAAAAGAAACTTAGTCAACAATCGACTCTACCAGCATCAGACTGTTAGATGTCAATCTAACGACAATCGTGCTTCTTCAGTCTCTGATCTTCCTGCCCCAGCCGCCCAAACCAGCACCGTCGGAACCGCCTGCTCCCGCCTCCCGTGGCCGGCAGTGCTGCCAGGCAAGCCTCACGTCCCCATCATACTCGCATCCCTGGCCTGTCTATCCCTCTACTCACCCACACCTCCTGTTATTTTCTGGCGACGGCAGCCGAACCAGTCAACCCTCGTACTCTCCACCGCGTGGGCAGCCACTGCCGTGTCTTCCACGGCTCCGTGTCACTCCCTTCATAGGCCTCGCCGTCGTCCACCGCCCTGGTGCTCTTGGCGCGGCGTGGTCAATGATGTCCATCCAATGGCCATAGTGCTTCTTCAACCTCTGGTCTTCTTGCCCCAGCCGCCCAAAGCAGCGCCAGTCGTGCCGCATGCTCCTGCCTCCCGTGGCCGGCTGTGCTGCCGCGGAGGCCTCACCGTCCTCATTCTACTCCCACCACTGGCCAGGCCATCCCTCCACTCACCCACTCCCCCTGTTATTCTGCGGCGACGGCAGCCTCACACCGCAGCCGAACCAGTAAACCCTCGTGCTCCTCTCCGCGTGGGCATCCACTACCGCGTCTTCCCCGGTTCCGTGTTGTCCCTTACCTAGGCCTCGTCGTCGTCCACCACCGTGGTGCTCTCGACGCGGCGTGGTCAATGTGGTCAATGACCGACTTCCATCGAAAGAGTACTGTACGTGGAGAGGCTGACAGCTGGGTCCACGGCAGCCGCAAGGAAGTGCCTCCTTATTACGCGCAAAATAATGATTCCTCCACCTGATATCATGGACCCACTGGACGGGCCACCAGTATGTCGCAGAAAAAACATTTTCCCCCTGACTGCTGGGACCCATCGGACGGGCCACCATATTTCACGAAAAAACGTTTTCCCCTAACTGCTGGGACCCACCAGACGGACCACCGTATTTCGCGAAAAAAACGTTCCCCCCGCTGTCAGCTCGGACCCACCGGAAGTGCCTCCTTATTACGCACAGAAAAATGAATACTCCCCCTGCTAGCTGGGACCCACCATGGTGGGAGGCTGACTTGTGGGCATACTAAGTTGACGGGGACGGAGGGCTTTGTCAACTTAGTCAATATGAACGATTCAAGCTCTAGTGACCGTATGATGTCCATCCAACGGCCGTCGTGCTTCTTCAATCTCTGCTCTTCCTGCTCCAGCCACTCAAACAAGCGCCGATGGGACTGCCTGCTCCCTCCTCCCTGCGGCCGGCTGTGCTGCCGCGCAGCCGTCACCGCCCCACCGTACTCCCATCGCTGGCCTAGCCATCCCTCTACTCACTCACACCTTGTGTTATTCTCCGGCGACGGCAGACGAACCAGTAAACCCTTGTACAGTCGTACTCTCCTCCGCGTGGGAAACAACTGCCGAGTCTTCCCTGCCTCCGTGTCGTTCCCTTCCTAGGCCTCGCCGTCGTCCACTGCCCTGGTGCTCTCGGCGCGGCCTGGTCAACATGGTCAACAACCGACATGCATCTGAAGTGGACTGTACGCGGAGAGGCTGACAGCTGGGTCCACGGCCGCATGCAAGGAAATGCCTCCTTATTACGCGCAAAATAATGATTCCTCCACCTGACATCTGGGACCCACCGAAAGGGCCTCTGTATTTCGCGAAAAAATGTTACCTCCGCTGAGAGCTCAGACCCACCAGCTATATCTTCGCAGGCAAGGAAGTGCCTCCTTATTACGCACAAAAAAATGAATACTCCCCCTGTTAGCTGGGACCCAGTATAGTGGCAGGCTGACTTGTGGGCCTACTAAGTTGAGGGGGACGGAGGGCTTTGTCAACTTAGTCAATATGCATGATTCTAGCTCAAGTGACCGTACGATGTCCATCGAACAGTTGTAGTGCTTCTTCAACCTCTGGTCTTCTTGCTCCAGCCACCCAAACTAGCGCCGGTCGTGCCTCATGCTCCTGCCTCCCGTGGCCGTCTGCGATGCGGCGGAGGCGTCACCGCCCCCTACTACTCCCACCGCTGGCCAGGCCATCCCTCTACTCACCCACACCCCCTGTTATTCTGCGGCGACGGCAGCCTCACACCACAGCGAACCAGTGAACCCTCGTACTCCTCTACGCGTGGGCATCCACTGTCGCGTCTTCCCCGGCTCCGCGTCATCCCCTTCCTAGGCCTCGCCGTTGTCCACCGCCCTGGTGTTCTCGGCGTGGCGTGGTCAACATGGTCAAGGAATGGCTTCCATCGGACGTGGACTGTACGTGGAGATGCTGACAGCTGGGTCCACGGCCGCAGCAAGGAAGTGCCTCCGTATTACGTGCAAAATAATTATTCCTCCACCTGACAGCAGGGACCCACCGGACGGGCCACCGTATTTCGCAAAAAACCGTTTCCCCTTGACTTCTGGGACCCACCAGCTACATCTTCGCACGCAAGGAAGTGCGTCCGGGCAAAAAAAAAACGATTTGCCCCCTAACTGTTGGGACCCACCAGCTACATCTTCACACACAAGGAAGTGCGTCCGGGCAAAAAAAACCGATTCGCCCCTATGACCGCTGGGACCCACCAGCTACATTTTCGCACGCAAGGAAGTGCCTGACAGTCGGGACCCACCTGGTCGAAGCGTACGTAGCATTGTCATTCTGGTCGGGAACGTGTACATACATAATGGTCGTTGTAGAGGCGTGCACGTGTTGTAGTAGAGGCGCACACGTAGCATGTACACATACATACAATGGCCAGGGTGCAAGAAAGAAAATACGGCCACGTATGTGTACATACGGGCGGGGTCTCGAACGCCTACTCGCGCATACGTACATGGCTGGGTCGGAACAGAGAAACAGAGTCATCGTCGTGTTCATGGGGAGGCAACGGAATGCGTCCTGTTCATGGGGAGGCAACGGAATGCGTCGTGTTCATCGAGAGGCAACAGAACGCGTGGGAGCCAACCGACTAGGTCGGAGCGGAATGCGTGGTCGTGTTCATCGGGAGGGCTTGGACGGAACAGGCGATGGAAACGAGGCATGGCGTACCGCACAACGGAGGAAACGAACCTCCTATATTCAGAACGGGGTCCTGTTGATCGGGAGGGGTGTGGCGTACCACAAAATGGAGGAAACAGACCTCCTACGGTTGAAACGGGGGTCCTGTTGATCAGGAGGGGTGTGGCGTACCGCAAAACGGACGAAACAGACCTCCTACGGTCGAAACGGGGGTCCTGTTGATCGGGAGGGGTGTGGCGTACCACAAAACGGACAAAACGGACTTGTGTTGGAGCGCTACGGTCGAAACGGGGGTCCTGTTCATCGGGAGGGGTGTGGCGTACCGCAAAACGGGACTCCACGGGATATTGTTC
>NC_057804.1:300016065-300059302 GCF_018294505.1 Triticum aestivum | reverse complement strand
GCTACTCCACCGGCTACTGTTCAACCACCCCTCCACCGTCTACTGTTCATCCAGCCCTCCACCGTCTACTATTCATCTAGCCCTCCACACCACGGGGTCCTGTTCAACCACCCCTCCTCGGCCACCCCTCCACGGTCTACTGTTCACCCAGAGGCAACGCCACCGCTCACTGTTCATCCAACCCCCCCCCCGCCGTAACGCTCACTGTTCATCCAATCGATCGGCTTTAGTTAGCAGCAGTAGCGAAGGAATCGCTCCATCGAGTTCAGTTAACAGCCATCGATCGATTGCTCGGGTTCAGTGACGCATAGCCTGCAGTGCAATCGCTCAGGTTCAGTTAGAGCCCAACGCCTCGCTCGGGTTCAGTTAGAGCCAACGCCTCGCACACACGCGCGTACGTGTACGAGAGAAACGCGCATCGCTCCGCCCCCAACCTCCCACCGTAACCGGCAACTCCCCAAAATTTTCCTCCCCCTCGCTTCTACCACAGTTTTTTCCGTCATGGACGGCCCAAAGAATGTCATGCAGCTGCATCTCCGGCCCGCCCAGGACGAAAAGCCCATTTTCTGTCATGATTTTTTATCATAGAAGTAGGAGCCCACCACATCTACGATGATACCGGGTTTTGTCACAATTATCGTCATAGAAGTGTCATATGTATGACAGAATTTTTTTTAGTTCGGCCCAAAATGTCACGGATGTGTCTTTTTTTGTAGTGATATGACAACACCAAAATAAAACATACAACTCAAACCAATCATGATCATCAATCAACCTATAGGACAAAACGAGTCTACTCAAACATCATAGGATGGCCATACATCATTGGATAATAATATATAGCATTAAGCACCATGTTTAAGTAGAGATTACAGCAAGGAGAAGAGGTGTTACACCGCTTCATAGAGGGGGAGAGTTGGTGATGACGGTCGTGAAGTTGTTGGTGTAGACCACCGTCACGATGATTGCCCCGGTGACGTTCTGGTGCCACCGGGAGAGAGGGGGAGAGAGCCCCCTCCTTCTTCTTCTTCCGTGCCTCCTCCCTGTAGATGGGAGGAGGGTTCCCCCCTCTGGTCCATGGCCGCCATGGCGGCGGAGGGATAGGAGCCACTCCTAGATTGGATCTCTGTCTCTCTCTGCTCTCTTCCATTTCGCGTTCCTGTTTTCTGGCAGAAAACCGTTTCTTAAATTCCGGGAGATCCGTAACTCCGATTGGGCTGAAATTTTAACATGATTTTTTCTGATATTTTATTTCTTGCAGCGAAAGAAGGGCTGCAACCTACTTATGAGGTGCCCAAAACACACCTGGGCACACCCATACCCCTAGGCGTGCCCTGGTGCCTTGTGGGCTCCTCAAGCATTATCTTGTGTTGATTCTTCTTACCAAAAATCACATATATTTCAAAATAAATCTCCATAAATTTTTATCGCGTTTGGACTTCGTTTGATATGGATATTCTGCGAAACAAAAAACATGCATGAAACAAGAACATGCACTGGATCAATATGTTAGTCCCAGAAATAATATAAAATGTTACCAAAAATATATGAAACTTGTAGAATATTGGCATGAAACGGTAAAAAAATATAGTTACAACGGACACGTATCGACATCCCCAAGCTTAATTCCTGCTCGTCCTCGAGTAGGTAAATGATAAAAATGATAATTTTTGATGTGGAACGCTATCTAGCATAATCTTGATCATGTAATCCAATCATGGCATGAATATTAAGACACAAGTGATTCAACGCAATAGTCTATAATTTGATATAAGACATCAATACTCAGGTATCCCAACAAACAATCATGCCTTTCAAAATATCAATGTTGAAGAATGTTATCCCTACAAAATCATATAGTCTTGTTATGCTCCATCTTCTTAACACAAAGTATTTATCATGTAATACCCGGTGTCAGCGAAGCAATTGGTTCATACTTTTTAATGCACTTCAGCTTTTTCAACCCTCGCGCAATACGTGAGTGCAAGCCATGGATGTAGCACTATGGGTGGAATAGAATACGGTGGTAGACATTAATATGGAGAAGACAAAAAAGGAAGAAAGTCTCACATCGACGCGGCTAATCAACAGGCTATGGAGATGCCCATCAATGGATATCAATGCGAGGAGTAGGGATTACCATGCAAAGGATGCACTAAGAGCTATAAGTGTATGAAAGCTCAACATGAAACTCAAGTGGGTGTGCATCCAACTTGCTTGATTGAAGACCTCAGGCATTTGAGGAAGCCCATGATTGGAATATACAAGCCAAGTTTTATAATGAAAAATTCCACTAGTATATGGAAGTGACAACATAGGAGACTCTCTATATGAAAAACATGGTGCTACTCTGAAGCACAAGTGTGGTAAAGGATAGTTACATTCCCCCTTTTGTCTTTTTCTCTCATTTTTTTGTTTTCTTGTTTTTTCCCTTTTTTATCGGGCTCTTTTTGGCCTCCTTTTTTCTTTTTTGTCTGGAGTCTTGTCCCGACTTATGGGGGGATCATAGTCTCCATCATCCTTTCCAAACTGGGACATGCTCTAATAATGAATAATGATGATCACCACACTTCTGTTTACTTACAACTAAAAAATTACAACTCGATACTAGAACAAAGTATGACTCTATATGAATGCCTCTGGTAGTGTACCAGGATGTGCAATTATCTTGCATAGCAAAGGTATCAAAAAAGGGACAAGCCATGAAAATACCATGCTAGCTATCTTACGATCATGCAAACCAATATGACAATGAATGCTCAAGTCATGTATATGATGATGATGGAAGTTTCATGGCAGTATTATCTCGGAATGGCTATGGAAATGCCATAATAGGTAGGTACAGTGGTTGTTTTGAGGAACATATAATGAGGCTTATGTGTGATAGAGCGTATCATATCACGGGGTTTGGATGCACCGACGAAGTTTGTGCCAACTCTCGAGGTGAGAAAGGGCAATGCACAGTACCTTAGAGGCTAGCAAATTGTGGAAAGGTGAGAGTGCATATAATCCATGGTCTCACATTAGTCATAAAGAACTCACATAATTATCATGAAAGTTTATTAGCCCTCGGAGCAAAGTACTACTACACATGCCCCTAGGGGAGAGGTTGGTAGGAGTTAACCATCGTGCGCCCCCGACCTCCACGCAAAGGAAGACAATCAATAATAAATCATGCTCCAACTTCTTAGCATAACGACAGACTATACATGCATGCTTTGGGAATCACAAACCTTAACATCAATACTCCTACTAAACCACAATCATTCACTGGTACCTCCCACATATTATCATCTCTATATCGCAAAACTATTGCAAGGAATCAAACATATCATATTCAGTGATCTACAAGTTTTATGTAGGATTTTATGACTAACCATGTGAATGACCAATTCATGTTGACTCTCTAAATAGATATAACTGAAGCAAGAGAGTTTAATTCTTTCTACAAAAGGCATGCCCCCGCTCTAATAAATATAAGTGAAGCAAAAGAGCATTCTACAAATAACGGTTTTCTATATGTAGAGAAACAGGCAATCCAAACTTCAAATGATATAAGTGAAGCACATGACCAAGCTTTTAAATAGCATCCGCTACCTCCGCTATTGCGGCCGCAATAGAGGTAGCGTCACCCTGCCGCTATTAGTTTAAGGTTGCATTAGAAAATAGCGTGTTGTCATGATGCGGGCGCAATATCACCTGTTAGACCGCTATATCGTCCGCGTCGCCCGCTATCCACAATATCGCCCGCTATATAAGCCCTTGTTGTTCTGTTGTGTAATATATTGTGGTAAATGTATCTTGCTTGCATGGTTGCATGGCCAAATATTGTTCAATTATAGTTTATATTCTTATATAAATGATGATTTCTCAAATTAAGTGTCATATTTTTTGTCAATGGCCTAGAAATATACACACCAATCTCAAATTTATGAGTGTTTTTTTGAAATTGGCTATGTGGACATAGCTCCCGCAATATCGTCCGCTATCCGCATTCCGCTACGTGAACCTAATCTGCAACAAGTCTGCTATCCGCTATTTAAAAGCTTGCACATGACGCATTTTATAAAGACATACCCAAAAGATATAAGTGAAGTGCAAAGAGTGTTCTATAAATCAAACAAGGACTATCTCATACCAGCATGGTGCGTCACTAAAATAAAAATAAAAAGCACACGACGCTCCAAGAATTACGCATATCATGTGAACAAAACAAAAACCGAAACACATTGATACTTGTTGACGAAAGATGGGATGCCTTCCAGGGCATCTCCAAGTTTAGACGCCTGATCTCCTTGAATATTTACTTGGAGTGCCTTGGGCATCCCCAAGCTTGAACTCTTGCCTCTCCTCTTCCTCATATCGAGACCTCCTCGATCTTCAAACACTTCATCCACACAAAACTTAACAAAACCTTCATGAGATTTGTTAGTATAATATAGCAATTTACTACTTTAAGTATGGTTGCAAACCCATTCATATTTTATTATTGCTTTTTGCCCACTATACAATCCATAGATTCATCAAAACAAGCAAACATTGCAGTGACAACAACAGAATCTGTCAAAAATAGAACAATCTGTAGTAATCTGAACATTGAGCATACTTCTGTAACTCTAAAAATTCTAAAACATTAGGAAAAAAATTGTATAGCGGTATTGTGCAAAAAAATCAGAACTTTTGCATGTTATAGTACAAAATGTAAATTCGCACTACAGTAGAAGTTTCTGTTTCTTCACCACACATACCAAACAAGCAATTTAAACATCCTAAAGGCAAATCTTGGCACATTATTTTTATAGTACAATGGATTTTTACAAGGGGACAATTATTTTTGTTGAGAAGTTTCTGTAATTCAAGATTTGCAAAGTTCCCATGGGCATGAACAAAGTTCAAGGAGCTCCCCCACTTCAACGGTGATCGTCTTTCTTTCTTTCACTTTCCTTTTCAAAAAGTTTTAGGTTTCCCTATATATATTTTTTGTTTTTAAACCTTTTAAAATCACACAACAGAATAAAATGACTCTCTAAACTTCTGAGTTGTCTACCTGGCAACACTTTCTTTAAAGCCATTAAGCTAGGCCCAAAGTGCTCAAGTAATTGATCCACCCGGATCCCAAGGTATATCGAAGCCAAATTTAACTAACAATGATTTGTAATTTAGTAGTGAGCACAAAGTAATGTATCTCATGTAACAACAAAGTCTAACTCTCTTCCTATGTATTAGCATGTCATTAAAGAACAATTCATGCACACAAAGTAAAGGCCGATACATGGCATAAACAGTTTCTTGCAATTTTATTGCATTGGAAACATAGAGAGTTTGAGATGTAGTTCCTCTATCGTAATAGTTAAAAGTAGGAGCAGCAAGCACATGCATATTATATTCATCAAAATAATCATGTGCAATGGTAAAATGCAACCCATCAATCTAATCCTTAATGAGCACAAACTTCTCCTATATAGTGTAGTTGGGAGAATTCAAAAGATAATAGGACTATCATGTATGGGTGCAATAGCAACAATTTCATGTTTAACATAAGGAACTATAGCAATTTCATCTCCATAAGAAACATTCATCTATGCATTATGGCCACAAGCATAGCAAGCATCAAGTTAATCAAAAAGGGATATTTCAAATGAATCAACGGGATCATAGAAATCATCATAATATTCATCATTCGGTAAGAACGAAGGGCAATTAAACAATGTATGAGTTGAAGAGTTACTCTCATTAGAAGGTGGGAATGGATTGCTAGTCTGCTCTTCCTCCTTTTGTTCTTCACTCTACCCCTCATCTTTTTCATCTAATGAGCTCACAGTTTCATCAATTTCTTCTTCCATATATTCCTGCAAAAATATTAATCTCTTCCTGGACAGCAGAGGAGTCCTCAATATATGCTTTAAAGTAAGCATTAGAAGCATAGTTTTCATAGCAATTTTTAGGTATGGCCAAATTTTCAGATTTGTAAAGAGTAGCATCGTACTTTTCAATCAAAGAAGCAATTTCATAAGCACCCTTAAAAACAACAAATTCTTCAATTTGTTCAATATCATAGTAATTATAAACACCTTTAGCATAAGAAGACATGATTCCATTATCACTAAACTCACATTGGTAGGGATGGTGTTTCTTAGGGTCTGCAGAACAACAAGTAAAATCATATATTTCGCATAAATTCCAAGCATAACAATGCAGAGTATTAATATGATGCCACAAAACTTTCCCTTTTTTGAGATAAGCAGTGTCGCACAAAATAACCATGCTCATTTAATGATTTTCCCTCAACTAAGCTAGTTGGGTTTTTAGCACGAGCACATAGGGATCAAAGATGATCCAAGTAGAAAACTTCAGTAGTATGCTAGATTTTGGGTGGTTCTTCAACAATTGGTTTAGCAAGTGTAACTATTTTTTGGGTATTTTACGCTTCCTACCCATAACTAAAGATAGAAAACAAGAGAACAAAATAAAAACTACTTAGTGATAAAGCAAGCAACACACACACGAGAATATTCACCCCATGCTATTTCTCCTCTGCAACGACGCTAGAAAAAGGTCTTGATACCCACAAGAATAGGGGATCAATTGTAGCTTTTTCGATAAATAAGAGTGCCGAACCCAACGAGGAGCTAAAGGTAGGATTTATATTCCTTTCAAGTTCTATCGACCACAGATACAACTCTACGCACACTTAATGTTCGCTTTACCTAGAACAGGTATGAAACTATTTTGTAGGTGTGATGTCAGAACTACCTTGCAATAATAAAACTAGTAGTACTTGGCGGAAATAAAACTAGGAGTATTTTTGCAAGATAATAAAAGTTAGTTGTTTAGTACATAGGTTTTTGTAACATAAAAGAAGTATTTTATTCCTAGGCAAAAGATAATTAGTCAGGTAATCATAATTGCAATTTTATATGAGGGAGAGGCATGAGCTAACATACTTCTCGTACTTGGATCATATGCACTTATGATTGGAACCCTAGAAAGCATCCGCAATTACTAAAGATCTGTCAGTGCAAAGATAGGCCCCTTATGTTTTGGAGTTTGTTGACATAAACATTACGGGACTTACGTGTTTGCTAGTGCACACAGAGTAACAGGTCCCTGGAGTAATTGAGGAGTTTGATGAAAACAATGAAGATAATCTCCCTGCACAGCAGAGAAGGTTATCACCGAAGATAAATCTAGCAAGAGTGACCCCTAAAAATTGTTGAAGTCTAAGCAATTGGTTCGGTGCTTGTTCGAAGCAAATGACTGCGCTCGAGGAATAATGAAGATGAAGTGAAGATGTAGCATTTATTTTGTTGTTGTTCTTCTTTCATTGAGTGATAGGACCACCATACTATTAAGAGGGGTGTAGAGTTTGAAGCATTGATTCTCTGATGCTAAACCCAAATCCTATGAAAGCTATGAGAGAAATCTCCTTGTGCTTCGAGTAATTACTTGCTAACAAGAGACTGTGATCTTCTTTGCTGCGAGATATTTGACTTGGACTGAGGAGTTAGCATTACTTGTTCCTCAAGTAATGTTACCGTTGCTCCAAAATCCGACCGTTGTGAATGTGTCGATTGGCCATTCGCTGGACCTTGTGTCCAAAATGGTCATTTCCCATCTGGGAAGGCTGCGGCTAAAAATAGGCACCCTGCGATGGCTTTGTACGGCGGCTGCTCTATTTGATTCCCAAGAAGATTGTTGAGCAACCCCCTCTTTGAGCGGTTTGAGTATAAAATCCACCAAGAGAAAAACAAGAGACCAAGAGCTGCAAACTCTCTAGACGGTTAGGTGTCAATTTCTTTAGAGACCAAGAGTGATTTTGGTTCTTGAATAAGAAGTCTGTAAAGGTTCGGAGATCGCCTTCAAGTATCTAGCATGAGTGATCGCCATCGGCTGATGAATCAATTGTTGAGGAGAATAGGGTGAAGAGAATTTATTTTTCGTGTTAGTCACAGCCCCTCCAACCAGACGTAGTCCTTGTGCAGAAGGATGAACTGGTCAAA
The DNA here is from genome assembly GCF_018294505.1 of Triticum aestivum. Classification (NCBI taxonomy): domain Eukaryota; kingdom Viridiplantae; phylum Streptophyta; class Magnoliopsida; order Poales; family Poaceae; genus Triticum; species Triticum aestivum. The sequence continues at coordinate 300,051,302 of NC_057804.1, read as the reverse complement.
TAAATACCTTGTCACCATCGAGCACCTTCGGTTACCTCTGTTGCCCAAGTTTACTTTTGATGCATTCCATTCATGTAATTTACTTTGATGCATGCCTTTGTTTCCCTTTGATACTCTGTTGTAGTTCTTCTTACCTTGTTTATCATTTATTCCGCTGCTGGTTTATGAGAGATTTAAGTTTTTTGAAGAAAATTTAAAACTCCCACCCCCCTCTGGTAGAGATACTTCGTTCCTACAATTGGTATCATAGGAAGGTACTCCTTGACTCTGCTCATTTTAGTCTAACGACTTTGGAGTTTTAGTATGTATTCAGTGAACTATATGCTCAAGCTAAAGATTCCCATATTCGATGGGACGGATTATCCCTTCTGGAAGGAGAAGATGAAGATCCGACTTCGAGCTAAAGATGATGATATGTGGAACGTGGTGCATATCGGGTTAACAGTTGTTATTCCTCAAGCTCCTACCAATGAAGAAAAGAAGCTCATTCAACTAGATGCTCAAGCTAAAGATGAAATTTGTGGACATCTCTCTCGAGCTCAATTCCTTCGGTATCGACAGTGTGAAACTGCAAAGTAACTGTGGGATGTCCTTGAAAAGATCAATGGAGGAGTTTCGATTCAAAAAAAAGCTTGGATTGATACTCTTTGGGCGAAGTTCAATCGCTTCAAGCGCATTGGAGATGAAAGTTGTCAGCAAACCTTCGATCGCCTCATGACATAGCAAATGAACTTCAAGGACTTGGTTCCAAAGACATCACTGACCATGAAGTTGTGAAGAAACTGCTTCGATCACTTGACAGCTCATTTGACACGCCTGTTCTGATGAATCGAGAGCATCCTGATTTCAAAAGCATCAACTCCGCTGGTGTTATGGAAAGACTGATCACTCACGAAGAACAAAAAGAAGAGAAGTGAGATCTGTATGGCTCAACTCAACCCAAAAATCATGCTCTCAATGCTGAAGACGATTCAGATGATTCAGAACGACTCAACAAAGTGTAAGTTCATCTAGTGCCCCTTAGTGATTTTGGTGTATTGAAGACTTACAGGTTAAGGGACTAATATGTTTGTGAGTGTACATGGGAGTTTGGTATTTACGAAGAAAGTCGACCCCTAAAAATGAAAGTTGACCTTTAGTCGATATAACACACTTTCACAAAGATCTCGCACTGATCACAAAATGATTCCAACATTTCCACAAGAAGAGCCAGTTCCACAAAAGAAGTTCAAGCAACTCTAGGGTTTCAAAATCTTCAAAACCTACCAGAGAATACACCTGTTTCAAGTGCAAAAAGCCTGGACGCTCGATTTCGGATTGCCCTCTCTGGGAAGCTGAAATTCATGCTAGTAGGAGATATGATTCGGGAAACTATTGAGGCAAAAGCAAGAGCAAGAACGACGACTCCGATGATGAGAAGAAAATGAAGAAGTTATTCAAGAAGAAAGACAGCTCCACCTCAAAATCATCTTCTAGATCCTCCTCAAAGAATCCTTCCAAGTCCTCCTCCAACCGCAAGAATACCTATCACAAGGCCAAGGCATGCATCGGCAAGGAGATGATTGTGAGGAAGAAGAATCATCTGTTTCCAAAGAAGAAAATGAGTCAGATGAGGATTCCGACTCAGGCATGGCTGGCATATCATGCGCCTCTTCCCCGGCAACGAATTTCTTCAGGAACATGTCAAGAAACGATGAAACTCCTGCCTACTTCTTCATGGCCAAGGCTTCGAATGAAAACGTACCCTCCAAACATCACATGATTCACTCTAGTGATCAATATTTTTCTGATAAGGATTACCATTCTAAGTTGATCAAAATTGCCAAGATACAACAAAATTCTCTTGAGAAAATTGAGAAAACCCTCGTGAAGTCTGAAGGGTTGTTGGTTGAGGAGATGGAGAAGAATCAATCGTTGACCGAAGAGTATTCTACTCTCAAGTGATGAATGGATGAACTCACAAATCGCCATGATTTTCTCTTAGCAGACCATGAGAGATTGACCTATGATTTCCTGAAAAGGAAATAGGAACTCGAGGCACTGAGAGAGGCTCGTGAAGACTTGTTGAGGGAAAATTCTCTTCTCACCCAAAAAATCAAGGAGAAACCTGAAGTGTTTGAACCACCATGTTTAAAATGCCTTGAATGAAACAATTCTGAATCTAATGTTGAATCATGTGTGAGTACTAACCCCTCAACCAAGGAAAATAGTTAAGTTTCTGATGAAAAAGCAAGGTTAAAGGATCTTCTTTAGACAGGAATGTTAAAATCTCTCAAAGGACACCAAACCCTTCACGATGTTCTGAATAAATCTATTCTTCACAAAAACCCTAGAAAGGAAGGCATCGGTTTTGAAAGGAAACTGAATAAAAATGACACTTACTGGGAACCACATCAATATCCTCAAATTGTGTGGGTTCCTTCAAAGAAAAAAACGCTTGACCCAACATTAGTTTCGGGATATAACTCTCCCATTCCTGAATATCCTGATGATGATTCCTTGGACAACTATAAGTTGTTCAAAGATCAACATGGTGAGCCTGTTGCTCGCTATGTTGGACCAAACAGCAGAAATGGCCCCCAAAGAAAGCCGTTTGGGTGCCTAAGAAAAGTGTTCATGCTCTACCTGTTTCTACTTGACTAACCATGTAGGCACAAAGAATTCAACAGAATGAATATATGCATACAGGATAAAATCACTATGCTCATTCATCTGGAAAGAATTTCAATGCTACTCTTTCAATTACTCTCGCTCCTCATCGAACAACAACTATGCTTACCGAAAGAAATCATATCCTACTCATTCATTTGTTTTGAAGCCAGCTGCGAAGATGTGGGTGGTTAAGAAAGCCTAATTCTTCTACAGGACTATGTCGCTGGGTGCACTGAATGGATAATGGACAGTGGATGCACTAGCCATATGGCCTGAGACACTACAAAAAAAGACACATTTGTGACATTTTGGGCCGAGTGAATTTTTTCCCTATCATGCTTATGACACTTCTATAATGATAATTGTGACAAAACCCGGTATCATCATAGATGTTGTGGTGTCCTACTTCTATGACAAAAAATCATGACGAAAAATGGGCTTTTTGACCTGGGCGGGCCGGAGACACAGTTGCCTGACATTCTTTGGGCCGTCCATGACGGAAGAAACCATGGTAGAAGCGAGGGCGAGGAAAATATGAGGGAGTTCCCGGTTACGGTGGGTGGTCGGGGCTGAGCGATGCCTGGAGGGGTTGTGTGTTTCTCTCATACACGTACATGCGTGGGTGTGAGGTGTTGGGCTCTAACTGAACCCGAGTATTGCGTTATCCTACCAAACCCGAGCGATTGCACTGGCTACGCATTACTGAACCCGAGCGATCGATCGGTCCCTGGATGTTAACTAAACCTGATCGAGTGATTCCTTCGCTACTGCTCCTACTAAAGCCGATCGAACCTGCTGCCTCTTGATGAACAGTGAGCGTTGTTGGGGGTTGGATGAATAGTCTTGGTGTGGATTGGATTAATAGGACCCCATGGTAGTAGAGGCTGTTGCCGCTAGATGAACAGGACCCCGATCGAGCCGGTTGGGCTGGATGCACAGGACCCATGGAGGGCTGGTTGAACAATAGCCGGTGGAGGACTGGATGAACAGTAGCCCGTGGAGGGCTCGTTGAACAGTAGTCGTTGGAGGCTGGATGAACAGGAGCCTATGGATGAACAGTGGCTGGTGGAGGCAGCATGGAGATGTCATGGATGAACAGTCACAGGTGGAGGCTGGAGGAGGTCGGCGGTGGATGAACAGTAGCCCGTGGAGGCTGGAGCGAGGCAGTATAGACGGTGAATGAACAGTAGCACGTGGAGTACCATTTTGCGGTATGCCACACCCCTCCCGATGAACAGGACCCCCGTTTCGACCGTAGGAGGTCGAAGAGAAGTTCGTTTCCTCTGTTTTGCGGTACGCCACACCCCTTCCGATCAAAAGGACCCCGTTTCGACCATAGGAGGTCGAAGAGAAGTCTGTTTCCTCCATTTTGCGGTACGCCAGACCCCTCCCAGTGAACAAGATCCCGTTTCGACCATAGGCGGTCGAACAGAAGGCCATTCCATCCGTTATGCGGTAGGCCAGGGCTCGTTTTAGCTGTTCCGTCCAAGCCGGTTGGCTCCCGATGAACAGGATGCATTTAGTTTCCTCCCGATGAACATGACACAGTTTCTCCATTCCGACCCAGGCGGTGGGCTGCCAATGAATAGGACGTCGTCGTTGTACGCGTTCGAGACCCCGCCTATATGTACATATGTAATCGTATTTACTTTCTTGCAGTGTGGCTATACGTACATGTACATGATATAGAAGGTACTACATGACATGCTACGTATGTGCCTCTACTACGACATGTGTCGCTCCTTACTCGGTCACGGTTCATCGATGCAGAGAGACCGAATGACCAGTATGTATGTACACGTTCACGACCAGACAGACAACCCTACGTACGGTTCGACTGGGTGGATCCCAGCTGTCAGGGAGGATAAGGAGGCACTTCCTTGCGTGCGAAGATATAGCTGGTGGGTCCCAGCTGTCAAGGGGAAGAATCATTTTTTTCATAATATGGACACACTTCCGTGCGTGCGAAGATGTAGTTGGTGGGTCCCAGCTGTCAGTGGTAGCAATAAGGAGGCACTTCCTTCCATGCGAAGATATATGTGGTGGGTCCTAGCTTTCTGGGGGAACAATAATTTCATTTTCACGTAACAAGGAGGCGGTTGCATGCGTGCGTCCATGGACCTGGTGCGTCCCCACTGTCAGCCTCTCCATGTATAGTCATCTTCTGATGATTCTCATTTATTGACCACGTTGACCACGCTGCGTCGAGCGCATACAAGGTGGTGGATGACGGCGAGGCCCCAAACAGCAATGAGCCGGAGATGGGAAGACGTGGGAGTGGAGTCGTAGACGGAGAGGTGTACGAGGGTTAACAGGTTCTGGTAGCGTGGTTCGGCAGCCGGTGGAGAAGAACATGAGGTGTGGAGGGTGGAGGGATGGCCTAGCCGGTGATGGGGTAGCGCATCATAGTGAAACATGCTAAGAAGAGATGATAGAAGTAGGAGGTAGGAGGAAGGAGACGAGAGATTGAAGATGGATGTTGGTCGTTGGATGTAAATCCAATGGCTATCGATGTTAGAATCATTTGTTGACTAAGTTGACAATGACTTGTGTTGGCTTCGACCTATTGGCCCACATTTCAGCCTCCAAAAATGTGGCACATATTCAACCCATTTTTTGAGAATTTACAGTCCATTTGATCTTTTTTTGAGAATTATAGTCCATTTGCTGGGTTGCGTGAACAAATAATGTAGCGTCCATGTGGCCCACTTTTTAAGAACTATACCCCATTTTCACTTTCTCAAAAAACACGAAGTGGCTGGGCTGGTTGAACAAATAATGTAGCATCAATGCGGCCCATTTATTTTTTTCCAAAAAAATTATAGCCCATTTGCACTTTCTTGAAATACACGATTTTGCTGGGTTGGTTCTAATTATAATGTTGGGTTGGGCACAACAATGTTATCAAAAACATACAGGGGCTGAGCATCTTGTTATATATATATATTTAAATAATAAGTGCTTTATTATTATATTGGTCCATAAATCTTACCAAGCTTTTGTACACAATCACCAGGATTCTGGTTGCCTTAATGTAAAAAAATCCAGGATTTTATTGTTAAAACATTATTTTTGTAAGTTAATAAGACGTGGGATATTGTTTTCTTACATATATAAGTATCTATTAAATATATGATCACAATAACAATAATATATAATAACATATAAAATAACATAAATATATATAATATAGTTAGAAGGGAAACATAAGTTGGACGTGGCGTTCCTATTCTTATATAGAAAAATAGAACATATCTCTTTGTTTTCTTCAAAAAAATACATAAGTTGGGTTGAGGATGTTTTAGGAAAAATAAAACCTAGGATGGGAGGTCTATAGGCCGGTCGATACATGACAGCCCTCAAGAAAATACAAACCGGCATGTCGTGGGCTGCGCATGTTAAAAAAGAAAGCCTAGATGGGGCAGCCCACAACCCAGCTGATACTTGCTAGCCCGCTAATAATAAATGATACCAACCAGCTCCCCAGCTTCAGTGTAAATTTATCTTCTTTAGTAACTACGTTGAAGCACCTAAAAAAATGTAACTATGTTGACAAACCCGTGGGCCCCAACGTCAGTATAGCATTAGGAGGAAGTATTTTTTTTCTAATCACACACTTGCTTGCGTACGGCCATAGACCTGGTGGGTCCCGACTGTCCGCCTCTCCATGTACAGTCCTCTCCAGATTCCTGTTGTTGGTTCAGCATGTTCACAACGGTAGACAACGGCGCCACAGCGAGCGCACAAAGGCAGAGGACGAGAACGAACCAGAGCCAGGGAAGGCATGCTACAATAATGGTAGATGTTGTGCCTTATTTCTAGCGAAACTACTAAACTAGCCAGTGGCCAAGTGACACTAGCCAACCGCTTTTCCTCCCGGGTTTGATTCCACCTGATGTAGTGAAAATATCTCCATTTTTTTGCCTATGCCCTTATTGACATGTGGGTCCCCATTGTCATCTACGCACACCACGTCCAACACCTGCCAAAACTTCGTCCCTCATTTTCTCTGTTTTTTGCACACTCGACATTGTATGGGCATTTTGAAAATAGCATATCTTTTTGACTGTGCATCATTTGAAGATGTGCTACGCATGAATGTTGATCAGCATGATGTTAACTGGCTGGTAGTTCCATTTTTGACCATTAATAAAACTTCCAACATGATGTTATGCCTGTTTGAAAAGGGCGTGTTAATATAAATTCTCTGCCTCTGAAACTTACAGTTTCTTATCTAAAACTGAAACTTGCAGTTTCTTCTTTGAGAATCACATTGTTTGCACTTTTATATGAAACTACATTTTTAAGTGCTAAAAATAGATATCTATAATTCATAAAATACTTCATATGCTCAATCCTGCATCTAAAATTCAAAAGGCATTCATATATGAAAGTACTCTCAAAATACACAACACAAAACACAGTTCACAACCTGCAAATACTAATAACCCTAAGCTCCTCCTGACAATTCACAACCTGTCCGACTATTGGGTTGGGGGAGCATTCCCCTCCTATTCCTCGGCGGCAGACAGCCGCCCCATGAGACGATGTAAACGGCAAGGAAGAGGATGGTGGGGCAGCATCGTCGGGCCAACTGCTTTTCTCCTCTTGCAGTTGGGTTCGGTCGACACAGACTCCACTGGCTCACTATAGCATAGCACCCTCACAAATGGGACCCTATAGATACTCGATCCGTCAATCTCTGGTGGATGCTCCATCTTGGAACGATACTCCCACCACCGCTGCCTCACGATAGGATTCGGTGAATTTCTTTGCACCATGGCCCAGAGGAGCAGCTCTATGTACTCCCGCGCGACTCTCTTCGGGAGTATAGCCACCTTTTCGCTCTGTTGCAGATATTTGGCCATGGATGTCGCCGTCACCGCTAGTTGGTCCTTGTTGTCAAACCAAGACTGTATCTCCAACATCCTAGCTAGCTTCACAAGGTCGCGTTCTGCAATCCTCATGTATGTGTTGTACTCCTCCATCGATCTACTTCTCCACAGCACCTTCACTCGCCGGTGGTGGTTTTTGAATGGAAGAGGAGAGGAGTGGTGCTGGTTTTGGATTAGAACAGGACAGGAGCAGCGCTGGTTTTGGATTGGAAGAGGAGGGGAGGTGGTTTCGAAATGGAAGAGGAGAGGAGTGGCGTTGGATTTAGATTGGGACAGGAGAGGAGCAGCGGTGTTTTAAGAGGGGAGGAACAGCGCTGGTCTTGGAAGTATTTTTTTGTTGGGCCAATTCCATTTCCCCCCTAATTTTGTCCCGGCCTCATCTTTACCCCTAAATAAAAAATAGTACTCAACTTTGCCCCTCTTCCGCAAAGTGTGTTTATGGAAATGCCCTTCCGTACATTTTCCATCCATTCAAAGGCCTTTGACCATTAGATTTTTCTATACGCTCACTTAACGATTAAATGTCGTTGACTGGACGGAAAATGTATAGAAGGGCATTTCTATAAGTGCACTTAATGGAAGAGGGGCAAAGTTGAGCATTGTTTTTATTTAGGGGTAAAGATGAGGTCGGGATGAAATTAGGTGGAAAATGTAAATCTCCCTTTTTTATTATGCGTGTTTTTGGTCAAAGTTTGACCACGTACTGTATTTGACCTTGTATCGTTTGGTTTCCATATCTGAATGTACTTTCAAACTATATTATTTTCGCAACGTATAACATATATTTTATTTGTGCAAATCATGGTCAATTATGACCTAGAAGAAAACAGAAACTAGTTAATGTGGGGTCGCTTTCTTAATTGAAGGGTAAATTGATTTTGATTTTGAGTTTGATCCAATCAGAGCGCGTCGGCCCACTCGTCCAATCCTAAATCGCTCCCGCACGTTCCTTTCCCTCTTCTCCATTGCAAAACCACCTCATCTCCTCTCTATCATCTCCATTCCAAAACCACTATCTCACCTCTTGATACGTCTCCAATGTATCTACAATTTTTGATTGTGCCATGCTATTATATTACCCGTTTTAGATTTTATGGGCTTTACTTTACTCTTTTATATCATTTCTTGGACTAACCTATTAACCAGAGGCCCAGCCCAAATTGCTTTTTTTGCCTATTTCAGTGTTTCAAAGAAAAGGATTATCAAACGGTGTCCAAACCGAATGAAACCTTCGGGAGATATCTTTTTGGAACAAACGCAATCCGGGAGACTTGGAGTGGATGTCAAGAAGCAAAAGAGGCAGCCACGAGGGTCCAGGGCGCAACCTAGGGGGGTGGGCGCACCCCCCACCCTTGTAGGCCCCTCGTGGCTCCCATAACCGACTTCCTTCGCCTATATATGTATCTACGTACCCCAAAAAATACAGGAGCACCAAGAAACCCTATTTCCACCGCCGCAACCTTCTGTACCCGTGAGATACCATCTTGGAGCTTTTCCGGCGCTCCACCAGAGGGTGAATCGATCACGGAGGGCTTCTACATCAACACCATAGCCTCTCTAATGAGTTGTGAGTAGTTTACCACAGACCTTCGGGTCCATAGTTATTAGCTAGATGGCTTATTCTCTCTCTTTGAATCTCAATACAATGTTCTCCTCGATCTTCTTGGAGATCTTTTTGCGGTGTGTTTGTCGAGATCTGATGAATTGTGGGTTTATGATCAAGTTTATCTATGAGAAATATTTGAATCTTCTCTGAATACTTTTATGTATGATTGGTTATCTTTGCAAGTCTCTTCGAATTATCAGTTTGGTTTGGCCTACTAGATTGATCTTTCTTGCAATGGGAGAAGTGCTTAGCTTTGGGTTCAATCTTGCAGTGTCCTTTCCCGGTGACAACAGGGGCAGCAAGGCACGTATTGTATTGTTGCCATCGAGGATAAAAAGATGGGGTTTATATCATATTGCTTGAGTTTATCCCTCTACATCATGTCATCTTACCTAATGTGTTACTCTGTTCTTATGAACTTAATACTCTAGATGCATGCTGGATAGCAGTCGATGTGTGGAGTAATAGTAGTAGATGCAGAATCGTTTCGATCTACTTGTCGCGGGCGTGATGCCTATATACATGATCATGCCTAGATATTCTCATAACTATGCACTTTTCTATCAATTGCTCGACAGTAATTTGTTCACCCACTGTAATACTTATGCTATCTTGAGAGAAGCCACTAGTGAAACCTATGGCCCCCAGGTCTATTTTCCATCATATAAGTTTCCTATCTACTTTATTTTGCAATCTTAACTTTTCAATCTATATCATAAAAATACCAAAAATATTTATCTTATCTTATTATCTCTTTCATATCTCACTTTCGCAAGTGGCCGTGAAGGGATAGACAACCCCTTTATCATGTTGGTTGTGAGGTTCTTGTTTGTTTCTGTAGGTACGAGGGACTTGCGTGTAGCCTCCTACTGGATTGATACCTTGGTTCTCAAAAACCGAGGGTAATACTTACGCTACTTTGCTGCATCACCCTTTCCTCTTCAAGGGAAAACAAATGCAGTGCTCAAGAGGTAGCAAGAAGGATTTCTGGAGCTGTTGTCAGGGAGTCTACGCACAAGTCAAGATATACCAAGTACCCATCCATCACAAACTCTTCTCCCTCGCATTACATTATTTGCCACTTGCCTCTCATTTTCCTCTCCCCCACTTCACCCTTGACGTTTTATTCGCCCTCTCTTTTCTGTTCGCCTCTTTTTGCTTGCCTCTTGTGTGCTCGTGTGTTAGATCGTTTATTTCGTTGTCATGGCTAGTCCTCCTATCATCGTTAGTACTCCCCATCATGAAGTTATTAATTTTAAACAAAGGGAGGGAGAAAATCTAAAAGATGCTTGGCTTAGAATTTGCAATGCTCAAAATAGATCTACTAGGAAGCAATATACTTCCATTCTTCTTCACAATTTTTATGTAGGCATTACTCCTTGGAATAGATGCATTCTTGACACCATTACGGAAGGGAATTTTTTGGGTAGCCATACTTTTGATGTTATAATGCTATGTTAGATTTGTTTGGTCCACCACCTCTTTTGGTTAATGGAATTGTTTTAACTTTAGAACATCTGATGCGAAGGCTTGAAATTATTGAAAATAAAGTTGCCACTGTTGAGTTAATTGAAAATTTGGATAAAAAGATCCACAACCAAATTTCCCAATATGGATCTAAGGTTGGAGTCATTCTGAATTTTTTTAAAGAGAAGGAACCCATAGTTAATGAAAGAATAGATCAAGATTCTACAAGAATCGGTAAACTTGAGGATATTATTAACAACTTAGGGTTTGCCTTTTCATCCGTGAAAAATACTCCAACTCCTCCTACCAAAATTGCCAAATTGATGTATGTTCCTAAAAATAAGGGTGAATCTTCTAGTAAGGAAAATGCGGATCTCAAATCAATAAGTGTTCATCCCAACTTTTTTGCTATCATTAAGGAACCTTTTGCTACAAATGAATTTCTTGATTTCTTGCCTAGTATGTTCCTAAAAATAAGGGTTATAAGTGTTCTATTGAAAAATTGAATACCAAGATGGCAATACGTAGATCTATTCTCGCTTTTATGCCTAGCTAGGGGCGTTAAACGATAGCGCTTGTTGGGAGGCAACCCAATTTTATTTTTGTTCTTTACTTTTTGATTTTGTTTAGTGATAAATAAATCATATAGCTTCTGTTTATTTGTGGTTTTATGTTTTAATTAGTGTTTGTGCCAAGTAGAACCTATAGGATAACCTACAGTGATAGTTAATTTGGTCTTGCTGAAAAACAGAAACTTTTGCACGCACGAGAATAATTTTAATAAATCACAGAAACGTGATTTTGAGTTGAATCATTTTTCAGTAGATTAATATACAAATTTCCTAGGACGTCCTATTTTGGTAGGATATTTAGCATTCCAGAAGTATTCGAAAGTTACAGATTGCTACAGACTGTTCTGTTTTTTTGACAGATTCTGTTTTTCCTGTGTTGTTTGCTTATTTTGATGAATCTATGGCTAGTATCGGGGGGTATGAACCATAGACAAGTTGGAATATAGTAGGTTTAACACCAATATAAATAAAGAATGAGTTCATTACATTACCTTAAAGTGGTGGTTTTCTTTCTTGCACTAACGGAGCTCATGAGATTTTTTGTTGAGTTTTGTGTTGTGAAGTTTTCAAGTTTTGGGTAAAGATTTGATCGACTATGGAATAAGGAGTGGCAAGAGCCTAAGTTTGGGTATGCCCATGGAACCCCAAGATAACTCAAGGACAACCAAAAGCCTAAGCTTGGGGATGCCCCGGAAGGCATCCCCTCTTTCGTCTTCGTCTATCGGTAACTTTACTTGGAGCTATATTTTTATTAACCACATGATATGTGTTTTGCTTGGAGCGTCTTGTATGATATGAGTCTTTGCTTTTTAGTTTAACACAATCATCCTTGCTATACACACCTTTTGAGAGAGACACACATGTTTGGAATTTACGAGAATACTCTATGTGCTTCACTTATATCTTTTGAGCTAGACAAATTTTGCTCTAGTGCTTCACTTATATCTTTTTAGAGCACGGCGGTGGTTTTATTTTGTAGAAATTATTGATTTCTCATGCTTCACTTATATTATTTTGAGAGTATTTTAGAACAACATGATATTTGCTATGGTTGTAAAATTAGTCCTAATAAAATGGGCATCCAAGTTGGGTATAATAAAAACTATCATAGAAAGTGCATTGAATACTATGAGAAATTTGATACTTGATGATTGTTTTGAGATATGAGGATGGTAATATTAGAGTCATGCTAGTTGGGTAGTTGTGAATTTGAGGAATACTTGTGTTAAAGTTTGTGATTCTCGTAGCATGCACGTATGGTGAACCGTTATGTGATGAAGTTGCAGCATGATTTATTTTTTGATTGTCTTCCTTATGAGTGGCAGTCGGGGACGAGCGATGGTCTTTTCCTACCAATCTATCCCCCTAGGAGCATATGCGTAGTACTTCGTTTCTATGACTTGTACATTTTTGCAATAAGTATATGAGTTCTTCATGACTAATGTTGAGTCCATGGATTATACGCACTCTCACCCTTCCACCATTGCTAGCTTCTCTTATGGCGCGTAACTTTCGCAGGTACCATACACCCACAATATTACTTCCTCAAAACATCCACCATACCTACCTATTATGGCATTTCCATAGCCATTTCGAGATATATTGCCATGCAACTTTCCACCATTCCGTTTATTATGACACGCTCGATCATTGTCATATTGCTTTTGCATGATCATGTAGTTGACATCGTATTTGTGGCAAAAGCCACCTTAATAATTCTATCATACATGTCGCTCTTGATTCATTGCATATCCCGGTACACCGCCAGAGGCATCCACATAGAGTCATATTTTGTTCTAAGTATTGAGTTGTAATTCTTGAGTTGTAAGTAAATAAAAGTGTGATGATCTTCATTATTAGAGCATTGTCCCAAGTGAGGAAAGGATGATGGAGACTATGATTCCCCCACATGTCGAGATGAGACTCTGGACTTTATAAAAAATAAATGAGGCCAAAGAAGCCCAAATAAAAAAGCAGGCCAAAGAAGCCCACCAAAAAAATGAGAGAAAATGAGAGAAGGGACAATGTTACTACCCTTTTACCACACTCGTGCTTCAAAGTAGCACCATGATCTTCATGATAGAGTGTCTCCTATGTTTTCACTTTCATATACTAGTGGGAATTTTTCATTATAGAACTTGGCTTGTATATTCCAATGATGGGCTTCCTCAAATTGCCCTATGTCTTCGTGAGCAAGCAAGTTGGATGCACACCCACTTAGTTTCTTTTGTTGAGATTTCATACACTTATAGCTCTAGTGCATCCATTGCATGGCAATACCTACTCACTCACATTGATATCTATTAATGGGCATATCCATAGCCTGTTGATATGCCTAGTTGATGTCAGACTATCTTCCCCATTTTTTGTCTTCTCCACAACCACCATTCTATTCCACATATAGTGCTATGTCCATGGCTCACGCTCATGTATTGTGTGAAAGTTGAAAAAGTTTGAGAACATCAAAGTATGAAACAATTGCTTGGCTTGTCATCGGGGTTGTGCATGATTTATATATTTTTTATGATGAAGATAGAGCATAGCCAGACTATATGCTTTTGTAGGGATAGCTTTCTTTAGCCATGTTATTATGAGAAGACATGATTGCTTTGATAGTATGCTTGAAGTATTATTGTTTTCATGTCAATATGAACTTTTGCTTTGAATCATTTGGATCTGAACATTCATCCCACAATAAAGAAAATTACATTAAGAAATATGCTAGGTAGCATTCCACATCAAAAATTCTGTTTTTATCATTTACCTACTCGAGGACGAGCAGGAATTAAGCTTGGGGATGCTTGATACGTCTCCAACGTATCTATAATTTTTTATTGTTCCATGCTATTATATTACCCATTTTGGATGTTTATGGGCTTTACTTCACACTTTTATATCATTTTTGGGACTAACCTATTAATCGGAGGCCCAGCCCAAATTGCTGTTTTTTTGCCTATTTCAGTGTTTCGAAGAAAAGGAATATCAAACGGAGTCCAAACAGAATGAAACCTTCGGGATAGATCTTTTTGAAATAAATGCAATCCAGGAGACTTGGAGTGGACATCAAGAAGCAAACAAGGCGGCCACAAGGGTCCAGGGCATGCCCTAGGGGGGTGGGCGCGCCCCCCATCCTCATGGGTCCCTCGTGGCTCCCCTGACCGACTTCCTTTGCCTATATATATCTACATACCCCGAAAACATCTAGGAGCACCATGAAACCCTATTTCCACCGCCGCAACCTTCTGTACCTGTGAGATCCCATCTTGGAGCCTTTTCCGGCGCTCCGCCGGAGGGAGAATCGATCATGGAGGGCTTCTACATCAACACCATAGCCCCTTCGATGAGTTGTGAGTAGTTTACCACAGACCTTCGGGTCCATAGTTATTAGCTAGATGGCTTCTTCTCTCTCTTTGAATCTCAATACAATGTTCTCCTCGATCTTCTTGGAGATCTATTCGATGTAACTCTTTTTGCGGAGTGTTTGTCGAGATCCGATGAATTGTGGGTTTATGATCAATTTTATCTATGAGAAATATTTGAATCTCCTCTGAATTCTTTTATGTATGATTGGTTATCTTTGCAAGTCTCTTCGAATTATCAGTTTGGTTTGGCCTACTAGATTTATCTTTCTTGCAATGGGAGAAGTGCTTAGTTTTGGGTTCAATCTTGCGGTGTCCTTTCCCAGTGACAGCAGGGGCAGCAAGGCATGTATTGTATTGTTTCCATCTGGGATAAAAAGATGGGTTTTATATCATATTGCTTGAGTTTATCCCTCTACATCATGTCATCTTTCCTAATGCGTTACTCTGTTCTTATGAACTTAATACTCCAGATGATACTGGATAGTGGTCGATGTATGGAGTAATAGTACTAGATGCAGAATCGTTTTGATCTACTTGTCGCAGACGTGATGCCTATATACATGATCATGCCTTGATATTCTCATAACTATGCACTTTTCTATCAATTGCTCGACAGTAATTTGTTCACCCACCGTAATACTTATGCTATCTTGAGAGAAGCCACTAGTGAAACCTATGGCCCCCGGGTCTATTTTCCATCATATAAGTTTCCTATGTACTTTATTTTGCAATCTTTACTTTTCAATCTATATCATTAAAATACCAAAAATATTTATCTTATCTTCTTATCCCTTTCAGACCACACATTCGCAAGTGGCCGTGAAGTGATTGACAACCCCTTTATCGCGTTGGTTGTGAGGTTCTTGTTTGTTTGTGTAGGTACGAGGGACTTGCGTGTAGCCTCCTACTAGATTGATTGGTTCTCAAAAACTGAGGGAAATACTTATGCTACTTTGCTGCATCACCCTTTCCTCTTCAAGGGAAAACCTACGTAGTGCTCAAGAGGTAGCACCTCTCCCTCTTCTCCATTGCAAAACCACCCCCTGTCATCTCCATCTTCTCCATTGCAAAACCATCGTCTCGCCTCTCCATCTTCTCCATTTCAAGACCACCGTCTCTCCTCCCATCTCCCAAATCTAGCAGCGTACCTCTCAGAAGGACATCTATGGAGAGGATGCAGCAGCGAAACGGGAAGATCACCTGCGGCAACCAGGTGAAGTTATCCAGGTTGAAGGAGATCCTTACTTGGTTTGACAACCAGTGGGAGATTTCGAGGACGGCGAGGGCCATGTGGCAATGTATGCGAAAGAGCGAGACAACGACGATGAGGGCGGTGATGTACATGTACTCCTCGGCGGCAGTCACGCTGCAATCCTTTGAGTTCATCGAGTATCTCCTCTGGGCAATGGAGCAGACATATTCGCCCAAGGTGAAAGTCAGGCGGAGGTGGTGGGCATAGAGGTCTAAGGTCGAGAATCCAGAGGATAACAAATTGATCAAGTACGGTGTGCCGTTCGTGAGGGTGTAGAGTCAGCCAGAGCCACAGGAGTATTTGTTCTCCCACTGCAACAGGAGGTCAGATGTCGCGACATCGCTTCCCCGCCGTTCTCTATGGTTCCCTCACCGCTCGCCTCGTTTCAACGGCGGCGGTAGGGTTTAAGGTAAGCTTCGCACTAACCTAATCTTCCATCTGCTCATGCTTACAATCAGTGTGATGGCTAATGAAATTCATGCTTACAATTAGTCTCTGAGTACTGTGCCAATCACCTTAAAATAGCTCTAGACCAAAAACAAAGGTGTGACACTGTGTACAAATAAAGAAAAATAGATTGGCGCTTCTTTCAGAAAAGAGTACTCCCTAGAAAAGTGCCAATATAAGCTACTAGTGTTTGATTAGAGGATTTACTGCTAGTGATGAACATTAGTGTACAGCGGTAGTATAAGGAGGGGCCTTGAGACATTCAAATCTCTATTTTTGTGCAGATCAACTAAAATTAAGCACCCCGGTTTACAGAAACACTTAAACATTAACAATGGGACTAGTTGACGAAACATATACTAACAAAGAGAAGCACTTTCTTTATCTACATTGGAAATGAAATGATAGAGAGTACACTCACTCTATTTTAACTGTATTATTACTTCATTTTATCAGTGACACTAGGGTTGAGTAGGTGGCAAGCGAGGTGTACTGTGCATCGCAAGGATGGAGGCCGGGGGTGCTTAGACTGGGATGTTGAAGCTGGCTCTTTCAGTCCATATCTTGCCCCCTGATGTTTCTATGGTAGAATTTGGGTTGTAATCCAAACTTGGTCGAGTTGGTGCTGCATCCCCCTACCTGCCTACTTTATGTGGCAAACTTGTCTCTTGCTAGTGCTTAGTCCGTTCTAGTAGTAGTTGCATAACTGCCTGTTTACACTGAGATGTTGTCGGATAATGGTTCTCTATGGTTGGGTTTCTTAATGAAATCAGAGGAAACCCCCTCTTCTGATATATAAAAAAATCTGTGGCACAAGTGGTTCCAAGACATTGCCTCAAATTAATAGTGCCACTAGATTAAGATGCAACATAATAACATTACTGCTTTATCATGGCAGTGCCAAAATAGTAGCAAAAGAGCAGAATCAACATGAAGGATCTTTGGCAAACGGTCGGACCAAAAAGCAACATACCTCGTGATGGGAACCATATCTGCAGTCAACGCCATCGTAGAAGGGATGACACCAATCGCCAACATGGATGATTCAATTCATGGGACCTTTTTGTGCAGTTCACCTAAAATGAAGCAATGTCCCATGAGCTAGCAGCTACTTCTTCATTAGTTGCAATAAAATTGAGCAACAACAAGGTTGATCGTGAAGCTCGTGGAATGTTCAACTATAATTTGGATATCATTTGTGTAGTTCAACTAAAAGCGTGAAATGTATATCTCTGTTTGCACAAAAAGGTGGAAAGGAGGGTGACTAACAAGTGATGAAACATACATCAAATGAAAAGAAGCATGGTCCTTATCTGAATGGCGATCCTACAAGGACAGTAGCAATTTCTAAAGTAGTAGCATTGCTAGATATTAGTGTGGGCATTAGGATTAACTATGACAATCGTTAAATACGACATTACTTTAATGGTGACATTGCTTCATTTTACCAGCAACATTACATTAACAGGTGCTAAAGAGTTGGTATTTGGGCATGGGAGAGTAGGTGGACCAGGACAGTTGCATTTCTAACGAAAAGAAGCAACTTATCTTAATGGGAAATTTAGCAGGAAATGAAAAACAGTGCCGTTGATTCATATTACTGGAGGCATTACATTGAAAACAACATTGGTTTAACGTGTCCTTACTTTTAACAGTGTGGCTGCTACATTTTACCAGTGACATTACATAAGAGGGGCTCGGGGCAACAAACACTAGAACAGGATATCTGGGTTGGCCCCATTTTTGTTCCGTATAGCCGCCTTATGCTGTGTGAGGCTAGCAAATCTAGTGCTGCACATACTCTGTTAACTTGTCTCCAAGTCCCCACTTTCTTTCCTTTTTCAACCAATAGATCGGTTTATATTAAGTGTGTACTACGTTTCCCTTTATTTCCCTGTTAGACCAACAGACCATTTGGATAGCCAATTTCTGCTACTTTTCACCCCCATTATTTCCTCTTTCGACCAAGTCCTAGATTCAGGTAACAAATCTCCCCCCACCCCCTTTCTTCCCTGTTTGAACCAAGTAGTACTAGATTCGACTACATGAACTAGTTTTAACTCTTAACAGTAAAAATTTAGGTGGCTTTCAAATAGCCGATCGATCCTATCTACGAGGGGGCCTGAGAAATAGTAAAAGATACAAATGCAACGATGTCAGGAGCTAGGGAAGTAGAGCAATGCCGGTTTCGAAGGAAGTTATACCTAAGGGTCATTGGGATGTCGCTAGGTGGGCATCGGGAGGCCGGATCTGCCCACACTACGGCAGCGAGGAAGAAGGGGTCGGAGGCCCTCCCTAGCCGGCGTTGCATGGGAGAGAACGACAAGGCACGCTGATTAGGACACGCCGGAAGTGGGTAAGAGTCGTCGCTGAGGATGACTGTGTGAACATTGCGCCTTCTCACCTTCCCAAGCGGAGGGGATTCGGCTAGATCTATGACCAGCAGTGAGTAGAGAGAGAGTGTGGCCACCACCGTCATGTTTAGATCTGGAGAGGACGAGACAGTGTGAAGAGAGAAACACTAGCAAGCAAGCGCGGAGGCTCCTGCCTATATAGTGGAGTAGTTTTCTTTTATCGACCGGAGCCGGCTTGACCTCGTCAATGACTGTCGAGAAGTCTTAATGCACGTGCCTCAGAGGCGCAGTTGTTGTCATTTTGATCTGAAACACCGGATTAACAAATAACATGAAAAAATGGCACATGACAAGAAACCATAACCTCACTGCCCCAAGGAGACAACATGAATCCCGACGGACAAACTAGACAAGGATCAAAGCTCAAATTAAAGATAAACTCGTAGAAAAGGGGTCCATCGATAGATGTCCTAATTAACATAGTTGGCTTGATCTAGATGGCAGCCGAGTAGTCTTTGTGCATGTGCCCCCAATGACCAGCGCCTTGGAGGAACTTAGTTGCCGTTGTTTAACCCTCGCACTGCTCTGAAGCACATGACACCTAATATTGCGAGATGGCAAGAAACCTTTTTTTAGATTTCTCATCAGAACAACAACCCTGTACAACACAGCCTGCACAATATGTAGACAATATCCAATCCAGCCGGCTGTTGGAATCTGGTCAGATGCATGGACGAACTAATCTTCCATGTCATCCAGGGATCGTCTAGGCACCGACGTCGGTACAACACTGCTCTAGTACTATCGCTTGTCTCTCTCTTCTATTAACTCAGCCGACTTGCGGGGCTGGGAGTGTGCCTATGGTCGGTTCTCAATTGTGGTCCCACATGTGTGTGCAAATGCAATATGATGCGCGTTCCATTCGGAGAGCGGCGTGCTAGACCAATCGGTCGTCTGGGGTGCGACGCAAACGCGACGGGCATGTTGTATACATGTGTACCGCCGTTGTCTTGAGGCTTTGCTCCATGGCCCAATCCATGGAAACAAAATTACATTTAAAAGTCAATGGTGGGGCTTTTCCTGCGCAGTAGGCAGGGCAGTTTAGCCTAGTCGGTTTGACAAAGAGGCGAGAAGACGAGGGAGTAGGCTGCTGCAAACGTAGGGTTGTGTGATTTGACGGCGAGTTATTGCTGGACAAGTGGGACCCTATGATTTGACTTGCCATTATCATTTTAGCTGCAGCACTACGACGGGCGTGAGTCTCCTGATTCCTCACCACCTCCATGGTATACAGGTTCCAAGTACTATACTCCTTACTCCTTGGCAAATGGAATAAATACTACGAAGAAAGAGATAGAGAGAAGTAAAAACATACTCTTATAGACAACCTTACAGCTAACCTTGATGTATGAGTGACTAAGTGATGACTATGTATGACATGCCAACATCAGATAGCCTAACGCACCTGGACGGAGGAAGTAGTTTCATGCATGTGAAGTAGGCAAAAAAATGCTCATTTATTGTAACGCCCCGGATTCGATGCGCCAGGTGTCCGCCAGTTTTTCGTCGTTGTTGCCATGTCATTTGCTTGCGTGTTGCATTTTGCCATGTCATCATATGCATCTCATTTTGCATACATGTTCGTCTCATGCATCCGAGCATTTTCCTCGTTGTCCGTTTTGCAATCCGGCGCTCCTATGTCATCCGACGTCCCCTTCCTGCCTCTCTTCGTGAGTGGGTGTTAAACGTTCTCGGAATGGACCGAGGTTTGCCAAGCGGCCTTGGTATACCACCGGTAGACCGCCTGTCAAGTTTCCTGCCATTTGGAGGTCATTTGATACTCCAACGGTTAACCGGGTAACCGTAAAAGCCCTCTTTGTATTGCAGCCCCGCCGTCCGCCGGGCTCCTCAGCCCCGCCGCCGCAGTTGAGCGTCACTCCACCTCCTTCTCTTCTTTCCCTCTCCTTCCTCTCTTCCTCATCTCCGTGCTCTTTCTCTGATGCAGCCGCGCCGCCGCCATTGCAGGAGCTCGCCGCCCCTATGCCCGTCTGCGCCTCCCGGCCATCCCCGCCGCCCGCGCCGCCCAGATCCGGTGCCGGCCGGCCGGATCCCGCCGCCGCCGCCGCGCCCCGGCCACTTCCGGCCTCGCTGCCGCCGCGGCAGCGCCGGCCATCGCCGCCCCTGCCTCCCCTCGTGCGGGCACAGGGAGGACGACGCGCCCCAGCGCCTCCCGTATGGGCCCGGCCCTTCTCCAGCCGGCCCAGCTCCCTCCTCCTCGGATGGGCTCAGCCCATTGGTGAGAAACCCACAGATCCCCGCCCGTGCGCTATTTACTAAATCACGCCTATATTGTTTTTTCCTGAGATTTCACCAAGTCCCCGAATCTGCAGTAATTATCATGCCATGTTCATCGCATTGTATCTCTGCATCTGTAGCTCCGTTTTGCGCGTGTAATATGTCAAATTGTTCGCCTCAACGTGCACTTCATTTCATTCCATTGCATAATATTTATTTGAGCTCATATTGATGCCTGAATCATCGTTGCAAGAGTGCTTCATGATGTTGTCTGCTGTCTGTTAACAGAACGAGCTCTTTTGTCATTTTTGCCATGATTGATGTGTGCACCCTATGAGGTTGATGTCTACATGTGTTTTGATCTATGCTATGTCTTATTTACATAGGTTCTTACCATGTATTCTTGTGATCAATGTGGTGACTAGCACAAGCATGCAAACTAGGCTTCGTAATGTTGCTGTTTTTAGTCCCTGTTCTGCTGTTATTTTGATGCCATGTAAACTTGATGCTAGAGAGAGATCCATGCATATTTTGAGATACTTCAGTAAGGATGTTTTGAACATGTGATTATTGTCTATCCATTCCTGGCCATGTTTGCAATTATGGAGTAGTCTAGCATGTCATTTTCGTGCTCTACTTTTGCTTCAAAATGTTTCCTGGCAGATTGTTTACATGTTATTCAATTTTGCCAAGGTTGTTGTTAGTGATCCATGCACCCTATGAACTTTCTATTGCCATGCTTAGCTTCACAAACATGTCTTATTACTGTTGGTTGCCTTGCCATGCCATGTATTGCTCTGTAGTGAGTGGTACAAGCTCATCTACATGCCTTCATAATTCTGTTCCTGCCATGTTTGAATCTGTAATATAATTTGCTATGTTTACGTGGGTGCCATCATATTTTCTGATCCTTTTTGGCTCATGGTCACTAAAGGACTTTTGATCTATGCATTTAGTAGTTTCATGCCATGCCTTTGTTTGCCATGATAAGTTCCTGTAACATTTTGTTTGATAGCTCTAAACATTGCAACCTGATGTTATTTTCTGCGAAGTCTGAAATTGTTATTACTTGCAATCTTACCATGTGTGTTTGAGCATGTTCTAGTGATTTCTGGAGATAGCTCAGTGTTCATGCTTTGTTGTGCTTTACCTGTACATCATGCCCATGTCTTTTGTTTTCATGTTGTGGTACTGTAGCATGTTATTTTGGTGCTTGCAATATGCCTAGTCGCTGTTTTGGACAGCTTGTCCTTTAAACTTGTATAGAGTGTGTGTGTTGAACCGTTGCTCCGTTTTGAGTGTGCTCTATATGAAACTTGCTTAGAATTGCATGTAGTTTCATATTATCATGTTGCATCCATGTTTTGAGGTGTTTTTTTGATGTTTGGGTGCATTTTGCATCAATGCTATGTTTAACTTGTGTTGCTCATATCTTCTAGGCCGTAGCTCCGAACTAAATGAACTTTATATGTAACTTGACTAGAATCTCGTGTAGATCATCTTTGTGCATCTTAACTTTCTGTTTAACAACTTGAACATAAGGTTTATTCAGATCTGGACCAACTTCAAAATTTGCATATGAGGACTTACCGGAATTGTTATATGTTGTTCCCGGCCTCATTTAAACTTGCTTTGATGTGTTCCTCTTGTTTGCATCATCTCTTGCCATGAGTAGCTTCATGTAGCTTTGTCATGCATCATGCTTGTTGTGCATCATGTCTTGTTCATGTGTGGTGTGTTTACTATGTTGTCTGCTTCTTCTCGATAGTTCCTGTTTCGTTGCGATCGTGAGGATTCGTTCGTCTACGCTTGGTTCGGCTTCATCCGTTCGTCTTCTTCATGGACTCATTCTTCTTCCTTGCGGGATTTCAGGCAAGATGACCGCTACCCTAGATCTCACTACTATCATTGCTATGCTAGTTGTTTCGTTCTATCGCTTTGTTGTGCTACCTATCACATGTTTATCAAGCCTCCCATATTGCCATGAACCTCTAACCTTTGACACCTTTCCTACGCAAACCGTTGTTTGGCTATGTTACCGCTTTTGCTCAGCCCCTCTTATAGCGTTGCTAGTTGCAGGTTAAGTTGAAGATTGCTCCATGGCGGACAGGATTTTGGTTGGGATATCACAATATCTCTTATATTATTAATGCATCTATATACTTGGTAAAGGGTGGAAGACTCGACCTTTTGCCTGGTGTTTTGTTCCACTCTTGCCGCCCTAGTTTCCGTCATACGGGTGTTATGTTCCCGGATTTTTCGTTCCTTACGCGGTCGGGTGATTTATGGGACTCGCTTGACAGTTCGCTTTGAATAAAACTCCTCAAGCAAGGCCCAACCTTGCTTTTACCATTTGCCTCACCACCACCTACCTTTCCCTTGGGTCGGCCAACCCGAGGGTCATCTTTATTTTAGCCCCCCCAGGCCAATGCTTGTCTAAGTGTTGGTCCAAACCGAGTGATGTCCGGCGCCCCCTGGGCAACCAGGGTCTATGCCAACCCGACGTCTGGCTCATCCGGTGTGCCCTGAGAACGAGATATGTGCAGCTCCTATCGGGATTTGTTGGCACAGCGGGAGGCTTTGCTGGTCTTGTTTTACCATTGTCAAAATGTCTTGTAAACCGGGATTCCGAGTCTGATCTGGTCTTCCTGGGAGAAGGTATATCCTTCGTTGATCGCGAGAGCTTATCATGGGCTAAGTTGGGACACCCCTGCAGGGTATAATCTTTCGAAAGCCGTGCCTATGGTTATAGGCAGATGGGAATTTGTTAATGTCCGATTGTAGACAACTTGACACCAGATCCGAATTAAAATGCATCAACCGCGTGTGTAGCCGTGATGGTCTCTTTTCGGCGGAGTCCAGGAAGTGAACACGGTTTCTGTGTTATGTTTGACGTAAGTAGGAGTTCAGGATCACTTCTTGATCATTGCTAGTTTATGACCGTTCCATTTGCTCTCTTCTCGCTCTTATTTGCGTATGTTTGCCACCATATCATGCTTAGTCGCTGCTGCAGCCTCACCACTTTACCCCTTCCCTTCCCTTTAAGCTTTGCTAGTCTTGATACCCATGGTAATGGGATTGCTGAGTCCTCGTGGCTCACAGATTACTACAACAACAGTTGCAGGTACAGGTTGTGCGATGATCATGACGCGAGAGCGATGCTTGCTTGCTTGAGTTCGTCTTCTGCTTCTTCTTCGATCAGGGGATAGGTTCCAGGTCGGCAGCCTGGGCTAGCAGGGTGGATGTCGTTTGAGTTTCTGTTTGTGTTTCATCCGTAGTCGGATGATGCTCTTATGTATTGTGATGTTGTATTCGTGTGGCATTGTATGCCTCTTGTATGTATCCCCATCTATTATGTAATGTTGATGTAATGATATCCACCTTGCAAAAGCATTTCAATATGCGGGTCTATCCTTGGTGGGACCTTCGAGTTCCTTCTGGATAGGGTCGCATATTGGGTGTGACATTTATAGCCATCTGAAATCTACAAGGGCACGACCGCGTGAGTGAGGTGACGGTTGTGGTATGCGCGACCATGATACGGGCTGCTGACAGCCCTTGGATCTGAGATCGAACGGTCGCATGCTAAATTGCTGAAAATTTGTAGAATAACCCTCCAGGATAAGATATTCACCCATAGGTCTAGAATCACGCCATGCAACTGTTCGATCTCAGATCCAAGGGCTCTCGGAAGCCCGAATCATGGGAGCACGGAAAGCTCATATCACATGTAATTTTTTCGACGCTTGATGTGCGAACACGTAGATGCATGAAGCCATTTAATTGGGCATCTAGTGGACATGACATCTAATTGGGCCCCCACAGTACTGTGCATGAATCCATTTATCCACTAGGCAAGCCACTACCCTGTCGTTCGCACGCCCCACTTAGCATTTTTACAATCAGAAAACCGCTAGCAGTTCGCTCCTACTCGTCCCCGACTGTCCTTTAGCATTACAGTAGTTCACTCCTGGTCGTCCCATCCTTTCACATTACAGCAGTTCCACTAATCCTAACACTCCTCCCAAATCCATGGCGTCCCAAATCTCCATGATCGGCGATGAGTACAAGGTTAGAACCATCACCGGCGATGAGTTTGACGTAATCTATACCTCTTCTTCCGCGACGGTGAAAGGATGCCTTGCTCGCTTCAGACGCATGTTTGAAAATTCAAAGGGTGATGAGTGTGTCGCTGGGCTAGATGTTGAGTACACCGCAGCCCTGGGAAAAGAGAAGAATCTAAAGGAGGAAGAGAAGAATAAGCCCTCCGTGCTCCTGGTCTGCGTGCATAACTTGTGCTTGGTCTACCACATATGCCATGCTAACATTGAGTGTGAGGATTTTAAGAACTTCCTCGGGGGCGGCAAAGTCAAATTTGTTTATGTAGACTTTACGAATGACAAAGAAGTCCTAGGTCGGATAGGCCTCATTGTAGGCCAGCCCTTCGACCTCCAGAGGAATGTGCTAGTGTCCTCCCTCCAGCCTCCAATGCTAACCCTAGCAGCAGCCATGGTTGATCCTTCGTACGGTAAACTGACGAAACCTTAGCCCAAGTTTCATCTTGCATGGCAGTGGAATGTTCTAGATAGAGACCACATCCATTATGTTGCAATGGATGCCTACCTTCGTTTCAATATCTACAAGGGTTCGATGAAGAGCGAGAGCCAAGTGTGGAGTTCAAGCAAAGAAGTATCGGCCAAGAAGAAGAGGGACAGGGACGAAGTTGAGCACGTGGCCAAGGAGTCCGAGTAAGGTGGCACTGTCGTTGCTCATGGTGGTTGTAATGCAGTGTCTACTGGATTAGTTGCTTAGTTTTATCTCAGGGTGCTTAGTTTTATTTGAGGGGTCTGTTTGCTGAGCCCCCAGCAGAACTACATTATGTTCCATCTCGTTACTTTAACTCTTCAGTACGTACATACTAGTATTTCTTATAGTTCATCTTGTAGTTGGTAATGCTACCACTTGTTTCTTAACATTATATACGTACAGTATATATGGCCAACAACATATAACTAGCAGTTTAGTTGTCAAGGAATTGAGGGTTTTTGTCATTCATGCCACCGGTTGTGTCCCACTGTTCAGTTTTGCAACCGGGAATTTCAACCGCTCAAAAATGCCATCGCTTTGTTAGACACATGCTCAAAAATGCCACTGGACACCATTATTGTGACTCAAATCTCTTTTTCCATGTTATAATGACATAATACCTATGGACCAACATGCCATCTCTTCCTCTATCTCACTACAATAAATTGTGGGGCCTACTTGATCCCAACAACATTCTTATTTTCCTGTAAAATTATTCGCTTGGTTACTCCTGACAAGTGGGGACACACTTATCATTGTGTGATAGAGAGAATTGACATGTGGGTCTAGGCTTATTTTTGTCATATAACATGGTCAACGGGTTTGACATGAAAATAATAGTGTCTAATGGCGAAATGATTTGGCATTTTTGAGCAAGCATCTCATGGATCAATGGCATTTTGAGTAGTTGTAACTTCTAATGACAAAACGGAGTAGTGAGACACAACTAGTGGCATAAATAATAAAAACCCAAGAATTAAATAGGTATGCTAATTTCTTTAATAGAATTTAGCACCCCATCTAAGCATGTACCAGTTTATTTAATAGTACTATATGCATAATTTGACGACAAGCACTCTCTATATGTACTACATTTTTTCTTTAATTTCATCTCGTTAGTTTTTCTCCATGGCGCAATCCATCAATACTACTACTATACAAAAGTATACATTTAAAAGGCTGGAGGGCGGGGCAGTCTCGCTTGGTCGGTTTCATGAGAAGCGAGGGCCTTTGTGATTTGACGGCTCATTACTGCTAGAAGGCGGGGCCTTGTGATTTGACTGCTCATATAAATGTTGCCGATGACCTAAGGTGGATCAAAGAACCATGCGGTATACCCAAGTCTTCCATTGGAGTACTAGTACGACGGAGGAGCACGAAACACGATAGCCAAGTGCGATATGGCGATAAAAAATGATCTAATTTGCTAGTCATCGATCCCACGGTGCCGCTCATCATTAGCATTGTTCTATTCATGCCTCGGAGATAATGTGACACATGCGGTGAAACACCCGAAGAAAAAGAAGAATGAAGATTATCCCCCCAACAAAAGAAGGAGGACGCACACACAAGTCTGGGGCGCTACTCTCCTCTACATGAAGGGTTGCTGGCCGCGGAGTAATAACTGCTTCTCCATCGCCTCCACGACCTCCATCTACTCGCGCATCTCCTCCACCATCTTCATTTTGTCCATGACACGGGATTTCTCGACGTGAACCTTCATCATCTCTTGCACGGCCGCATTCGGTACCTTGACAGCAGTCGGGTTCTCGATGTGGAGCTTCGCCAACTCCTGCTTCTGTTCGATGACGAGGGCATGGGGCATCTTCACCGAGGAACTACTCTTCTCATGCAGCTTCTTCTAGCCGGCTTTCTCCACCTTCAGCAGGTTGAGCTCATGGTGGAGCTTCGCATTGTCCTCCTGAAGTTGCAGGATTTTGCCGGTTGCCTTCTTATCCGAGGAAATGCTCTTCTTTAGTAGCCTCACCAAGGAGGCGGTGAACTCCCCCTGCTCATTGAACTCAGCGGACATGTCATCGAGGCTCTCTTTCAGTAGCTCCACCAAGCCGTCGATGAACTCCTTTTGCTTATTGAGTTGATCCTACATGTCATCGAGGGGTAACTACTCCAGTGCTGCCAGCTTGACATGTTCGCCTCCGCGGCTAGGGCGCTCCTAGGAGCCCTCACCTGCCCGTCAGAGATATTTCAAGGTCTCTGCAAGGCGGCGAGCCCTTGGTAACCGCTACCTTGTTATGAGTAGTACTCGACCTAGAGCTCTGCACACCGGCCATGGCAAGGACGGACAAACAAGAAAGACTTATGAGGAGGAAGTTAGAGTAATTTTCAGCTAGGTAATTCCTCTTTTTATAACCTACTTCTAGCACACTAAAACATGCATAGTGGGAACACGTTCAGGTTTGATACGTACTGGTTGTGAGCAGGTTTGCAATTAATTATAGCATGGTAGTACTACTTTGGAATGTGGTGGGAACAAGCTAAAGATTAATTGATGGTTTGGGTTTCGAGGCCCGAAACGGCTCCTGATGAGTTTAGTGGAACATAAATGTCAAGTACTGCTGCTCAAATGCGGTCGCACAATTTAGTGATGTAACTGGTCGTACATGTCGGACCAAGCCGATGTGTGTCCCTTCGGTGAGACGCGGGTCCGACTGACCGTCTGTTGGTGCGACCGACCGTAAGTATTACGTGGTGGAGATTTCTGGTTGTGGCTTCGGTTGATTGTCATGACCAAGCATTCAAAAACTAGTGACAAATCAATTACCATATTTTTCCAAACGACCAAGTATTTTCACAGGAATACAATACATATAGATGGAGTGATTGTCAAGGTTGCAAACCGACATGGCGTTGCAAGTTCACTGCATCAGCAGCTGAGTAGGTCACTGCATCGCTGGTGGGGAAAGGAGGGCGGCTCACCTCGCCTACGATGCATGCCCAGCGGTGCCGCCACAGCTGGTCCCGGGATTTGGCTTCTCCTACCACCCATTTGAACAGTTGCACCGGCTTCTCATGCCATTCCGCAAGCATGTGCGTTCTTTCATCCGTAGTCGACTCCGTGAATATGATCTCTGCCATTAGGCCCAGCTCGAAATCAACGCGACGCTGCCAGATGCTGACATCCCTTAGCATGTCTCCCTTGAGATCAACTTGCACCTCCGCCTTGTGCTTCACCAGGCGCAACTCCCTCAAACTTATCTACAATCGATGCGACGCTTCCTCGATCCGATTTGCCCTTGCTGCGCACCACCTGAAACGCAGCCCTGGCATGTCCTCTGGTGCCAATGGTCAATGATTCTAGAGCAATGGATCCCCTCTGAAAACACATGTGGGTTTAGCTCAAAGGCGGCAGTGTTGTGGGCCACAGCAAGAGGGCAGCCCGAAGGATCCTGGGATCTAAGGGATTATCCATGGCGGGATCCTCCACGGAGGAATCCGGCGGACGAGGCGGGGAGGCGAGCGTAGGCGCTGGGAAAGCCCTAAGGCTAAGATAAAGATAGTACTACTCCACTCCGTCCATATTTAAATACAAAGGCCTCCAACAGTAACCCAGATAAAAATTGATCATCTTGCCTACGTCCTGGTTTATTGGCCCCCTATTTATTTTGTACCAATTTTTGACCAAAAATTGAACTAACAAAATGTTAATGCATGTCATCAGAAATTATATCATTGGAATAACATTTGAAAGTAGTTTCCGATGACATTATTTTTTATGACATGCATAAATATTGTGTTACTTAAAATTATGGTCAAAAATTGGCACAAAATACGAAGGTTTTCAATGGAAGTAGGAACCCATGATTCAACTACTCGCATGCACGCAGTGGAGTAGTAATTTCTTTGTCAACTACTTCCTCCCTCGCATCCACACCAATTTGCATGCATTGTATTAATTGGCCATCAATGAAGTGAACCACTTTAAAGGCGTCAAATTATCACATGGGGTGGATCTTCGTACAAAGATGCATCCCACCGTGTACCCGCGTGTGCATGCAAGGGAATGAGTGCGTGTGTGCACATCTTTGCTTTGTGCTTGTACTGCCAGTGTTCCTGAGAGAGGATGAGTACATTCTTCTGGAACCAACAGCACATCACTATGATCAATCCACACAAGGAGGTCGCGACAACGCCTCCACATGTGCCACGTGGCTTCATGGATGCCCCCACATCATTTTAATCATAATATATTAACTGAAAAAGGAAGTACTAGTAAGGTACACGTGCATTGCACGCATGAGATTTCGCAACCAAATTATGAATAAATACAACACTATAGCATGTAAGGTTTGAGTCCTATATGCATGATGTGGATGTTTTGTTTAATTCTTGTAGTTCATCTCATTCAAAATCAATTAGTTTTTTATAAAAAAGTTAATCTATTTTATGATTCATGGAATTGTATGTTGTAAAGCATAAAGTAAAAACAAATAATGGCAATTCAACTAGAAAAAAAAGTTTGGGAAGTTATGATACGGAAGATTCTAGAACAAAGGAGAAGTACTTGTGTTTTGAGGTTTGTGCATTATGCTTAAGTTCAACCATGGAGTCTTCTAGATTGTCCGTGTGGCGGAATCTGGTGGAATGTAGATGATATCCAATGGCCAGTAGTGCTTGGATTTGCCATCTCTACACCGTTTGATTGGCTTCATCCAATGACCATCTTTCAAATTTATTCGCACTAAATATAGGGGTATAGATATAGACTAGTTTGCCATATCATCTAAAGGCTTTCTACATGCTCATTTTTTGAACAAATGTGCTCCACCGTGCACCCACGCGTTTGTATGTGGGAACGAGTGCGTGTGTGCACCTCTTCTCTTTCGCACATGTTGTCCGTGTGTGAGAGAGATACTAAGATATGGTGAGGGAATACGTGTAAATGCAATTTGTGTGAAGGAGAGGCCTATATACACACATGTTTGTGCATGGGGCGAGAGAGATATAAGGGAAGGGAGGGGAGGGGTTGGCCGCACGAGATATCGATAGAGACATATAGAGGGAAGAGCTCTACGAGCGTACAAGCACTGGGATATGGGGGTGGGGGCTGGAAGATGGTGCGAGGGGCCAGTGGAGGGAGACTATGAAGGAGTGCACAAGGGCGAGATCGATATTTAAAGAGAGGGGGCGAGTGCGCGGTTGCGCGCAGTGGCGGAGCATGAAAAATAAATGAGCTAGGGGACCAAGCATTGCTAATCTTTTAACGGGAGGGCCAACTCATCAACTTAAACCATTTTACCAGTAATTGATCTACTGATCACATTCATATTAACCTCAATATATAGTGATGTTAAGGGGGCCAGGGCCCTTGTTGCCCCTGTCTTTGCCATTGTGTACGCGTCTGAGAGATGAAGCGGAAGGCATGGATGATGAGAGGGGGACGATGGA
Organism: Triticum aestivum; assembly: GCF_018294505.1. Lineage (NCBI taxonomy): Eukaryota > Viridiplantae > Streptophyta > Magnoliopsida > Poales > Poaceae > Triticum > Triticum aestivum. The sequence goes on along the minus strand of NC_057804.1, from coordinate 300,020,407 downwards.
TATATAATGTGGGTGTATTATCTATGTAATCCTATATTTAGAGGTATAGATTGATCGATGTGTACGTGGGGAAGAGGGTGAGACCTGACTAGATATATAGAATCTTCCGTATCATAATTGCCCCAAGAAAATTCTACATGAATTGCCATTATTTGTTGTTACTTTATGCTTTACAAAACACAATTCCATGAATCTTAAATTAGATTAGATTTTTTATAAAAACTAATTTATTTTGAATGAGATGAACTATAAGAATTAAATGAACATCTACATCATGCATATATGACTCAAGCTTACATGCTATAATATGGTATTTATTCATAATTTGGTTGCCAAATATCATGCATGCAATGCATGTGTACCTTACTAGTCTATACCCCTATATAGTGTGCGAATAACTTTGAAAGATGGTCATTGGATGAAGCTAGTTCGATGGTGGAGAGATGGCAAATCTGAGCACTACTGGCTGTTGGATATCATCTACATTCCACCAGATTTTGCCACATGTACAATCTAGAAGACTCCATGGTTGAACTTAAAGCTCAAAACACAAGCACTTCTCCTTTGTTCTAGAATCTTCCGTATCATAAATTCCCAAATTTCTTTCTACATGAATTGCCATTATTTATTTTTATTTTATGCTTTACAACACACAATTCCATGAATCTTAAAATAGATTAGCTTTTTTATAAAAACTAATTGATTTTTAATGAGATGAACTATAAGAATTAAACAAACATCTATATCATGCATATAAGACTCAAAGCTTACATGATATAATATGGTATTTATTTATAATTTGGTTGCCAAATCACATGTGTGCAATGCACGTGTACATTACTAGTCTAAATGGTGTTTGTGTGTGTTGTGCATGTTAAACACATTGTACGTAGTATCATACATGGTTTAGAATCCGAACATCTAGCTAGAGCATACATGTACTATGATTTGAATTCAACATAAAATGGATACATATATTTGAATTTGAGATCGTATGTACATGTAGTTCGTATTTATATAGGAATTTACTACTCCTATATTCATGTCATGTGTTGTGAATATAATATTTAGATGGTTGTATAACTAACCGAGTACAATCCCATTCAAACAGGGAAAATGTACTCAAATTTAGTCCATATGCTAGACAACATGAATTGTTTTTTATTGTTGAGGGAAGTGCAAATTGATTTGGTATTGTACACATTATGTTTGTTGTCCCAATTTTTTTATTTTGTTGTTGTTGTATTTGAATGCATTTCTAGTTATATAGCAAAACAGGACATGGCTCTCTAGTGATGAGGTGTGAATTGTCTTTTTTTGTACACATTAAGCTTGTTCTCCCGAAATTTCAAGCCGCAGCTTGTTATGCCGAATTTTCAAGCTAGCATCTCAGTCTATCATGCTGTGAAACTCCCGCCTCTTCAACCCGCGCCTTGTTACCCCAAAATTCTAAGATATATCTTTGTCTTGTTGTGCTCCGAAAACTCCCTCGATCTCAACATGTGCCTTTCTATCCAAAAATTACAACGCGCGTGAAAACTCCCACCTCCTGCAAAATCCTGGCATGCGAAATGCCCGTGATACCCCTGAACCGAAAGAACCGCCTAGATCTAATCGTGGGGTTACTTTCATAAATTACCCCATATTTCAAACAAGTGTGTCCCTAAGCCAAGGTTCCCCCCTCCAATCCCATTCGCCCAGCCATTCGTACACCGAGGCCGCGAAAACCTGTGAAGCCCCACACCCTCCTCCATCCGCCACCTAGCCGGAGCCTCTTCCCCGACGACATAGTCCACAGCAACACCTCGACGTCTCTCATCCACCGAACCGGATGAGGATCCGTCGTCGATCTTGTCGTCCCGCCATTTCAGCCACCCCGTCCTCCACCTCCAAGGAGCTGCCCCGACATTCCCCTCATCTTTCACGTCACCTCCATTCCCACACCACTGTCTTCACCTACACCACCGGAAGAGCAGCATCATCACCGATTCCTCGGATGAAGCTGAGGCCTAATCGGCACCACCAAAGAGGTTCTACACTAATCACCACATTTTATTCTTGATTCGATCTCACGGTGCTGCCAGCACTCGGTCCTGAGCCGACATGGCACGGCTCCATCCACGGCGGCGTTTGTCGGTGTTCTGGATACAGGAGTACCCAGACTTACCTACCTGCGGCCCACGGCGTGGCTCCATCGATGGCCTGGTACGGCCCAGCTTCAGCATCAACAACTCAGGACCCTCGTGAGGGGCAAAGCCTCGCGAGGCGGACAACACCAAGACCTCCAAGGGGATCGGCCCCCTCAGGCTGGCTCCCGAGGAGCGGAGATTTCTATGCAAGGCACACCTTGCGAGGTTCGTATGATGTGAGCCATGACGACCAAGGCCAGGCGGGCGCCAGGAGGGCACCAGCCATTATAGAGTACCAGTTTTCTCTTTGGTGCAAAGGAGGCAAGCAACAGGCATGGAGCCCCGAGGAATCAACCAAAGGTTTCCATTCTGGTGCAACAAGACTAAGACCGCCAGGACGGATGGACGGAGGTCACCTCTGAGCCCATCGCAGCGTCACGACCAGCGGCGTTTGCAGGCGAAGACTACTTTAGTTAGGATAGGACGTAGTTGTTGTCTCCCTTCAAATTTGGCCGTTGTGGAATCCCTTCCCGCCTTCATTTGGGAAGAGGACCAAGGCCACTATAAATAGGACCTAGCCACCACCAATAGGGAGAGGTCGATTGAGTCCATTCCACCCTGACCACCTCACCAGCTCACTTGAGCTCAAGAACACGCCTCCTGAGGTTGTTGCCACTGTACTAGTTCTTTCTCAGCTCCTCGAGGCAAATCCACCACAAAGAAGGAATCGGGTTTTACACCGTAAGGTGTCCCGAACCTGGGTAAATTGTTGTGTCTTCCTTTCCCTTCGAGATTGACGCGATAAGCTGTGAGGTTAGCGAGTAGGCAGACTAGGTAGGTAGAGATCTCCGTACGCACTCCAGAGTTCAATTCTCTCAAGGGTTTGCGGAATCCGAAATCCGACATTTGGCGCGCCATGTAGGGGTGCGTCGGGGATCCGCCGCTTCGTCCGCCGCATTCTACCATCAGCTCCGATGGCAGGCGCTCCTCTGTTGACTGGGTCATCGCGCACCTTTGGGGGAGCCATGCGCCTCCGTGCTTTCACCCCCGCCTTGCGGTGGGTGCAGTGGCTACCCAAGTTCAGGCCAGAGATGCCACCCCGCTATGACGTTGTCGCTCCGGCTCGCTTCCTCCAGGCATACGAGGAGGCAGTTTGGGTACCCGGCGGGGACGACAAGGTGATGGCCAACTGGCTCCCCATGGCCCTCGCCGGCGTGCCATGCGTTTGGCTGCTCAGCTTGCTAGAGTCTTCTTTGGCCCCCTGGGAGGAGCTGCGCGGCCTCTTCATCATGCACTTCATGGAGCCGGCGCCTCCCGCCGTCACCGCTCTCCTGGTGGCTCATGGGCGCCACCCTCCGACCGCCACATCAAGCAGTTCTACCGCCAGGTGGGTGCCGCCCAAGTACAGTCGGGGGCTCCCCCGGGCTGGGCGGCGCTGTCACGCCCAATATGCGATACTATCCTAAAGAGACTCGAAGGTCCCACCAAGGATAGAACCGCATATTGATATGCTTTTGCAAGGTGGATATCATTACATCAACATTACATAGTAGATGGGGATACATACAAAAGGCATACAATGCCACACGAATACAACAACATCTTACAAAAGAGCACCATCCGACTACGGATGAAACACAAACAGAAACTCAAACGACATCCACCCTGCTATCCCAGGCTGCCGACCTGGATCCTATCCCCTGATCGAAGAAGAAGCAGAAGAAGAACTCCAACACAAGAAAACATCGCTCTCGCGTCATGATCATCGCATAACCTGTACCTTTAACTGTTGTTGTAGTAATCTGTGAGCCACGAGGACTCAGCAATCCCATTACCATGGGTATCAAGACTAGCAAAGCTTAATGGGAAAGGAAGGGGTAAAGTGGTGAGGTTGCAGCAGCGACTAAGCATATATGGTGGCTAACATATGCAAATGAGAGCGAGAAGAGAAGCAAACGGAACGGTCGTGAAGCTAGCAATGATCAAGAGGTGATCCTAAACTCCTACTTATGTCAAACAGGCACGGGCGAGGCGCCGGCGGGATGGGGCCGCGGGCGAGGCGCCGACAGGATGGAGCCGCGGGCGAGGCGACTGGCGGGATGAGGCGGAGGACGGGCGCGGCGGCGGAGGCGGAGGCCGGCGGCTGGGACCTGCGGTGGCCAGGCCAGCGAGGTCGCCTGAATCCGGCGCGACGGCGGACGAGGAGTGGGACG
>NC_057804.1:299977059-300015549 GCF_018294505.1 Triticum aestivum | reverse complement strand
GCGAAGTGGGGCGCTGGCGGCGGTGACGTGGCGGCGCGGGAGTGGTGGAGGGCGGCGGTGGCGATGACGTGGCCTCCTCCGATTGGTCGGAGTGAGATGGCTGGGGCGGTGGACATGTCCGGCAGCGCGAGGAAGAGGAAGGCTAGGGTTAGACCGAGAATTTCGGGGGAGGGGGAGTTTATATAGGCATCGGGAGCTAGGAGAGTCCAAATGAGGAGCGGTTTTCGGCCATGCGATAGTGATCGAACAACCGAGAGCATGGAGGGGGTTTGGATGGGCTCAAGGGCTGTTTTGGAGGGATGTTGGGCTGCACACAAAAGAGGCCTTTACGGTTCCCCGGTTAACCGTTGGAGTATCAAAGAGACTCCAAATGGCACGAAACTTGACAGGCGGTCTACCGGTGGTGTACGAAGGCCGCTTGGCAAACCTCGGTCCATTCCGAGAATGTTTAACGCCCGCTCACAACAAGAGACAAAAGGGGGGACGCCGGAGGACATAGGAGTGCCGGATTGCAAAATGGACAACGGGGAAAATGCTCGGATGCATGAGACGAACACGTATGCAAAATGAGATGCACATGATGACATGATAAAATGCAACACGCAAGCAAATGACATGGCAATGACGGCGACTAACTGGAAGACACCTGGCGCATCGAATCCGGGCGTTACAGGCGCCCAAGGCCGACCTCTCCTTCGGCCCAGAAGATCACCCGGCTACCACAGCGTCAGTAGGTGCACTCCCAATGCTCTGCACCCCCACCATCTGCAACGTGGCGGTCACCAAGACCCTCATCAACAGCGGGGCCGACCTAAATGTGCTCTCCATGGAGGCATTCGGCTTGCTTCACATGCCCCATGGCCGACTCCGCCGCTCCAAGCTTTTCTCCGGGGTCGGCAACTATTCTACTAGCCCCCTGGGCAAAACCGCCTTCCCGCCACTTTCGGGACCCGTGATAACCACCGCGCCAAGCTCATCGACTGTGACATCGCCCGGATCGATCTACCATACAACGCCATCCATGGGTACTGATACGTCTCCAATGTATCTATAATTTTTGATTATTCCATACTATTATATTACCCTTTTTGGATGTTTATGGGCTTTACTTTACACATTTATATCATTTTTGGGACAAACCTACTAACCGGAGGCTCAGCCCATATTGCTGTTTTTTGCCTATTTCAGTATTTCGAAGAAAAGGAATATCAAATGGAGTCCAAACGGAATGAAACCTTTGGGAGCGTGATTTTTGGAACGAATGTGATCTAGAGGACTTGGAGTGCAAGTCAAGAAGCGATTGAGGCGGCCACGAGGGTGGAGGGCGCGCCCACCGCTACAGGGCGCTCCCCCTGTCTCGTGGGCCCCTCGGGCTGCCACCGACCTACTTCTTCCTCCTATATATACCCACGTACCCCGAAAACATCCAGAGAGCCAACAAAAATCAATTTCCACCGTCGTAACCTTCTGTATCCGCGAGATCCCATCTTCGAGCCTTCGTCAGCACTCCGCCGGAGGGGGAATCAACCACGGAAGGCTTCTACATCAACACCATAGCCCCTCCGATGAGTTGTGAGTAGTTTACCACAGACCTTCGGGTCCATAGTTATTAGCTAGATGGCTTCTTCTTTCTTTTTGGATCTCAATACCATGTTCTCCCCCCGCTCTTGTGGAGATCTATTTGATATAACTCTTTTTGCAGTGTGTTTGTCGAGATCCGATGAATTGTGGGGTTATGATCAAGTTTATCTATGAGAAATATTTGAATCTCCTCTGAATTCTTTTATGTATGATTGAGTACCTTTGCAAGTCTCTTCGAATTATCAGTTTGGTTTGGCCTACTAGATTTATCTTTCTTGCAATGGGATAAGTGCTTAGCTTTGGGTTCAATCTTGCGGTGTCCTTACCCAGTGACAATAGGGGTTGCAAGGCACGTATTGTATTGTTGCCATCAAGGATAAAAAGATGGGGTTTATCTCATATTGCATGAGTTTATCCCTCTACATCATGTCATCTTTCTTAATGCGTTACTCTGTTCTTATGAACTTAATGCTCTAGATGCATGCTGCATAGCGGTCGATGTGTGGAGTAATAGTAGTAGATGCAGGCAGGAGTCTGTCTACTTGTTGCGGACGTGATGCCTATATACATGATCATGCCTAGATAATCTCATAATTATTCGCTTTTCTATCAATTGCTCGACAGTAATTTTTTCACCCACCGTAATACGTATGCTATCTTGAGAGAAGCCACTAGTGAAACCTATGGCCCCTGGGTCTATCTTTTATCGTATAAGCTTTCAATTTACTTTTATTTGCATCTTTACTTTTTTTATCTATATTGTAAAATACCAAAAATATATTTATCTTATGATACTATCTCTATCAGATCTCACTTTCACAAGTGGCCGTGAAGAGATTGACAACCCCTTTATTGCGTTGGTTGTGAGTTCTTTGTTTGTTTGTGTAGGTGCGTGGGACTTTTGAGGAGCCTCCTACTGGATTGATACCTTGGTTCTCAAAAACTGAGGGAAATACTTACGCTACTATTGTTGCATCACCCTTTCCTCTTCAAGGAAAACCAACGCAAGCTCAAGACGTAGCAAGAAGGATTTCCGGCGTCATTGCCGGGGAGGTCTTCACTCAAGTCAAGACATACCAAGTACCCATCACAAACATATCTCCCTTGCATTGACATTATTTGCCATTTGCCTCTCGTTTTCCTCTCCCCTACTTCACCCTTGTCGTTTTATTTGCCCTCTCTTTCCCAACCTCTCTCTCTTTCGCTTGCTTTTTTTTTGCTCGTGTGTTAGATTGTTTACCTTGTCTTAATGGCTAGTCCTCCTATCCTTGTTATCACTCCCGAACATGAAATTATTAATTTTAAGCAAAGGGAGGGAGAAAATTTAAAAGATGCTTGGCATAGAATTTGCAATGCTCAAAATAAATATACTAGGAAGCTTTCTACTTCCGTACTTCTTCGCAATTTTTATGTAGGCATTACTCCTTGGAATATATGCGTTCTTGATACCGTTAGCGGAGGAGATTTCTTGAGTAGCCATACGTTTGATGCTTATAATGCCATGTTAGATTTGTTTGGCCCACCACCTCTTTTGGTTAATGGAACTGTTTCAACTTTGGAACATGTGATGCAACGACTTGAAATTATTGAAAATAAAATTGCCACTGTTGAGTTGATTGAAAATTTGGATAAAAAGATTCATAATCACATTACCCAATATGGATCTAGGGTTGGAGTTACTTTGAAATTTTTTGAAGAGAAAGAACCTATAGTTAATGAAAAAATAGATCTAGACTCTACAAGAATCGGTAAACTTGAGGATATCATTACCAACTTAGGGTCGGCATTTTCTTCCATGAAAAACACTCCAAATCCTCCTACAAAAACTGCCAAATTTATTTATGTTCCTCAAAATAAGGGTGAATCTTCTATTAAGGGGAATGCGGATCTCAAATCAATAAGTGTTCATCCTAATTGTCTTTCTATCATTAAGGAACCTTTTGCTACAAATGAATTTCTTGATTTCTTGCCTAAGGGTTTAATCATTGCTAAAAAGGGAGAAACCCCTAAAAATTTCAAGTGCTCTATTGAGGAATTGAGTGCGAAAGATGGCACTACTTAGATCTATCTTCGCTTTTATGCCTAGCTAGGGGCGTTAAACGATAGCGCTAGTTGGGAGGCAACTCAATTTTATTTGTGTTTTTTGTTTTTGCTTCTGTTTAGTAATAAATTTTGCATCTACCTTCTGTTTAGATTTTTTTTTTATGTTTTAATTAGTGTTTGTCCCAAGTAGAACCTATAGGATAACCTACGATGATAGTTAATTTGATTCTGCTGAAAAAACAGAAACTTTGCGCGCACGAAATTAGTTTTGTTAAATCACTCAAACGTGCTTTTTCCTTGATTCTTTTTGCATATGATCAATAGACAAATTGTCCAGGACATACTATTTTGTTAGGATTTTTTAGAGTTCCATAAGTTTGCTTTAGTTACAGATTTTCTACAGACTGTTCTGTTTTTGACAGATTCTGTTTTTCGTGTGTTGTTTGCTTATTTTAATTCATCTATCGCTAGTATTAAGTGGTATGAACCATAGAGAACTTGGAATACAGTAGGTTTCAGACCAAAATAAATAAAGAATTATTTCATTACAGTACCTTATGTGGTGGTTTTGTTTTCTTTCACTAATGGAGCTTATGAGATTTCCTCTTGAGTTTTGTGTTGTGAAGTTTTCAAGTTTTGGGTAAAGATTTGATGGACTATGGAATAAGGAGTGGCAAAAGCCTAATATTGGGGATGCCCATGGCACCCCAATATATTCAAGAATATCCAAAAGCCTAAGATTGGGGATGCCCCCGGAAGGCATCCCCTCTTTCGTCTTCGTTCATTGGTAACTTTACTTGGAGCTACATTTTTATTCGCCACATGATATGTGTTTTGCTTGGAGCGTCGTGTATGATATTAATTTTTGCTTTTTAGTTTACCACAATCATCCTTGCTGTACACACCTTTGATTGGAATTGGTAACTTTAGAAGCCCACTTGATTGGAATTTATTAGAATACTCTATGTGTTTCACTTATATCTTTTGAGCTAGATAGTTTTTGCTCTAGTGCTTCACTTATATCTTTTAGAGCACGGCGGTGGCTTAATTTTGTAGAAATTACTAGTCTCTCATGCTTCACTTATATTATTTTGAGAGTCTCTTAGAACAGCATGGTATTTTCTATGGTTATAAAATTGGTCCTAGAATGGTAGGCATCCAAGTTGGCCATAATAAAAAATATCATAGGAAGTGAATTGGATGTTATGATCAATTTGATACTTGATAATTGTTTTGAGATATGGAGGTAGTGATATTAAATTCATGCTAGTTGGGTGATTATGAATTTAAAGAATGCTTGTGTTGAAGTTAGCAAGTCCCGTAGCATGCATGTATGGTTAAAGTTGTGTAACAAATTTGAAACATGAAGTGTCCTTGGATTGTGCATCCTTATGAGTGGCAGTCGGGGACGAGCGATGGTCTTTTCCTACCAATCTATCCCCCTAGGAGCATGCACGTAGTGCTTGGTTTTTGATGACTTCTAAATTTTTGCTATAAGTATATGAGTTCTTTGACTAATGTTGAGTCCATGTATTATACGCACTTTTACCTTTCCATCATTGCTAGTCTCTTCGGTACCGTGCATTGCCCTTTCTCACATTAAGAGTTGGTGCGAACTTCGCCGGTGCATCCAAACCCCGTGATATGATACGCTCTATAACACATAAACCTCCTTATATCTTCCTCAAAACAGCTACCATACCTACCTATTATGGCATTTCCATAGCCATTCCGAGATATATTGCCATGCAACTTTCCACCGTTCCGTTTATCATCATGACACACATTACTTTTGTCATATTGCCATTGCATGATCATGTAGCTGACATCGTATTTGTGGTAAATCCACCATGCATAATTTTTCATACATGTCACTCTTGATTCATTGCACCATCCCGGTACACCGTCGGAGGCATTTATACAGAGTCATATCTTGTTCTAGTTTCGAGTTGTAATTCATATGTTTTAAATCAATAAAAGTGTGATGGTCATCATTATTAGAGCATTGTCCCCAAAGAAAAAATAAAAAGAAAGAAGAAAGGCCAAAATAAAAAAAAGGCCCAAAAAAGAAAAAAAAGGAAAAAAAAGAAAAAGGGGCAATTTTACTATCTCTTTTCCACACTTGTGCTTCAAAGTAGCACCATGTCCTTCATATAGTGAGTCTCATATATTGTGCTTCAAAGTAGCACCATGTTCTTCATATAGCGAGTCTCATATGTTGTCACTTTCATATACTAGTGGGAATTTTTCATTATAGAACTTGGCTTGTATATTCCTACGATGGGCTTCCTCAAAATGCCCTAGGTCTTCGTGAGCAAGCAAGTTGGATGCACACCCACTATTTTTCTTTTGTTGAGCTTTCATTCATTTATAGCTCTAGTGCATCTGTTGCATGGCAATCCCTACTCCTCATGTTGACATAAATTGATGGGCATCTCCATAGCCTGTTGATTATCCTCGTCAATGTGAGACTTTCTCCTTTTTTTTTCTTCTCCACACAATCCCCATCATCATATTCTATTCCACCCATAGTGCTATATTCATGGCTCATGCTCATGTATTACGTGAAAGTTGAAAAAGTTTGAGATTATTTAAGTACGAAACAATTGCTTGGCTTGTCATCGGCGGTGTAGAATTTGGGAGCATTTTTGTGTGACGAAAATGAAGCATAGCCTAACTATATGATTTTGTAGGGATGAACTTTATTTAGCCATGTTATTTTGAGAAGACATGATTGATTTGATTAGTATGCTTGAAGTATTACTATTTCTTTTGTCAATATGAACTTTTATTTTGAATCATTTGGACCTGAACATTCATGCCACAATAAAGAAAATTACATTGAGAATTATGCTAGGTAGCATTCCACATCAACAATTCTGTTTTTATCATTTACCTACTCGAGGACGAGCAGGAATTAAGCTTGGGGATGCTTGATATGTCTCCAACGTATCTATAATTTTTGATTGTTCCATGCTATTATATGTCACAGCCCCAGTTCAGGCCTTCCTTGTCTTTGCATTAGTATCCATGCATCATGTTTAAATTTTATGAAACTTGAAATGGGGATGCTTAAACCCTAGCACCAAATGAATTCAACTAGGGTCAAAATAAAATCTTTTTCATTGAACTCAAAATGCCCTCTAAAAATGTTCAACATTTCTGGTTTGAGGTGAAAGCATCTACCAAAAATGGGTTATATTTTTGCAGGACATATTGGGCTTTGAATTAAATCATAAAGTATTTGCATTTGGGCATTTAAATGCTAATAAATAGTTTAAATGCTCAAATAATCATAAACTAAAATGTTTGCTGTTGGTTATATTTCAAACAGTGGCATTGATCAGTTTCATGATTTTTGGGATTGATTTAGTATTTTTAATAAAGCCACAAAGCTGCAGGAAAATAGGAAACAGGAATTAATAGAGAAAGAGAGAGAACTTACCTGGCACTTACCTAGGAAAGCCCACCTAGCCTGGCACTGTAGCAGCCCAGTCGGGCAAAACCAGCCCAGCCCACCAGGGGCTCCTCCCTGTCGTCTTCCACCTCGTGCCAGTGGGCACGAGGGCGTGTGGCCACCGCGCGCCGGCACGCGCCCGAGCCACCTCCTACTTCCGCCGCTTCTGGAGCCAGCCCCAAGTGCCACGCACTCCCCCTCGCCCCCCAGACTCCTCTCACTCTCCCCTGTCCTCACCCTCTCCCCTGGCTCTCTCTCTCTCTCTCACTCACCGAATGGGTTCGTCGCCGCCGTTCGTCACCACCGCGGCCACTGGCCACCCCATGCCCCGCCGACGCGCCAAGAAGCTTCGCCAAGACGCCCTCTTCCTCCTCGATGAGTCACGTGAGCTCGGCCGCCTTGCATCTCCGTCTACATCGCCTTCTTCTCCCTCCGGTCGCCGAGATCGCCGGCAACGCCATGACGCCGTTCGTGCTTCCCCGAGCCCACTTCGACGCCCCCTACAACCGTAGTGAGCCACTACGCCGAACCCCTCTCTCCCCGTGCTCGTTTTCCCCCTCGGGCTGTAACTTCCGTCAAGCCCGAGACCTCACTACCGCCGGCCATGGCGCCACCGCGGCTACTGACGCCATTGCTCGCACCTGAGCATGTGCCCGTGTTCAGTCCTTCCGCAGGAGCACGCAGCACCCACCAGTTCCTCCCGTAGTGCACCATAGCGTCGAATCGGTCGGCGCCCAAACTCCGGCCGCCGCGGAAGCGGACACCGCCATCGATTTAGGTCGTCTCCGGCGACCCCTCTAGCACCAGCTGATGCGGACGAGGACCAGGGTTCCAACGGTGCCATCCACGCCCCGAACCGTGGCCCGTGCTGCGTTTCCGGACCGCGCTGCCGTCTCGGGCCTCGCCGGCGTTATGTCGCCGGTGGGTTTGACCCATTTGACCATGTGGGCCCCGCCCCTGGTCAAACCTAGATTAGGAGTTAATCTAATATTAATTTATTTAGTTAAGCTAATTACACTGACATGCGGGACCCATTGTCAGGTTTGACCGGACCATGCCACGTTGACCGCTGACGTCACACTGACGTCAGGCTGACGCAGTAAGTCATTTTCTAGATTTAAAATAATTCAGGAAATTCCAGAAAATAGCAAAACTTCTAAAATTCATATAAAATCAACCGTAGCTCAGAATGAAATAAATTTTATATGAAAAATGATCAGAAAAATTCAAGGAATCCATCTGTACCATTTTCATGCATGTTTGAACAATGTCTGTCCTCTGTTTTGGACAAAACAAATAAAGGGCATTTAAATAATCATATATGGAGTTGGAACTTGAATCATGTATTTGAACCAACTTCATTTAAATCATAGCTAGGTGCATTAGCCCAAAACACATTCATATTGCCATATCATAGCATGCATCATATTGTGAATTGCATTGATCGTGTTTCTTCTGTGTTTGCCGGTGTTGTTCCCCCTCGGTAGACGTTGTACCGACGATGTGATCGTTGACACTGATGAAGACTCAATATTATCTTCAGAAGTGCCAGGCAAGCAAAACCCCCTTGTTCATTTCGATACAATCCCACTCTCTCGCTCCTGCTCTCTTTTACTGCATTAGGACAACAACGATTCATTTGTTACTTGCTGCGGTAGCTGAACCCCTTTATCCTCTGCATGACCTGTCATTGCCACAGTAAATAGATGAAACCCACTAGCATGAGTAGGAGTTGTTTGAGCCCTGTTGTGCCTACTCATTCATGCTTGTTTGTCATGCCTGCTACTGCTTAGAGTTGAGCCAGGTCTGATTCATCGGGGATGAATCAGAGGTGTGTGAACATGTCCTACTGTGTATGAGCTAAGTGTGTGAACACGATTTGGTAAAGGTAGCGGTGAGAGGCCATGTAGGAGTACATGGTGCGTTGTCTCACTGAAGCCGTCCTCAGGAACTGATTTCTGTGTTTGTGATCCATGATTCAGCTACTACCATGCATTGGGCCCTGAAATATGACCCCGCTCGACTTCTTAATCACCCTAGTCCTCTGTCCAGGAGTTGCAAGTAGTTTCTAGTGTTTGTAGTATGCTGGAGGCCGTGCGCAGCGCTGACCGGAGGGGTGGGCTGTGATGCGGTAGGCACGTGGTACGGTGTACCGGGCGCCCGTTTGGTGTCTCGGGAACCCTGCACACATCGTTTGGGCTGTGAGCGAAACTCCGGCCAGATCTCCTCATGGATGGAACCCGAATAGGTGATAAACCTAGACTAGAGACTTGAGTGTTTAGCTAGGTCGTGGTCTACACCCACGTCGGCTTTCGCTTGAAGTCTGCCGAGCACATGTCGTGTGCAGACGCTAAGTGGTGGAAACATATATGAAGAAGTACACCCCTGCAGGGTTAACATCATCTATTCGAATAGCCGTGTCCGCGGTAAAGGACTTCTGGGTTGCTTATAACAGTTCATAGACAAGCGAAAGTGGATACTCTAAAATGCGCAAGATAAGCGTGAGTGCTATGGATGGCGTTCTCGTAGGGAGACGGGAGTGGATCCATAGTGGTGTATTGGTTGGTGAATATGTGGACTCGTGTGCGCCACCTCAAAAGAGTTACTTGCAGTCATAGTTCAGGATAGCCACTGAGTCAAAGCTTGCTTGCTGCAGTTAACTCCACCATCCCCTTTGCTGATAAAGATGCATATGTAGTTAGTTCTGATGTAAGTCTTGCTGGGTACATTTGTACTCACATTTGCTTATTTTATGTTTTCGCAGAGAGACGTCAGTCTCGCTAGTAGTTCCACGTGGTCTTCGATGTTTAGCTTGTTACCTCAGCTACGATCTTGTGCCCTCGGCAGGATCTGGTAGATAGTCAGGCTTCTCAGCCTTTTTCATTTATAGATGTCTGTACTCAGACATGTTAAGCTTCCGCATGTGTTTGACTTGTATGCTCTGAATGTTGGGTCGTGAGACCCATGTTTGTAATATCTCGCTCCTCGGAGCCTATTGAATAAAATACTTGAGTTGTAGAGTCATGTTGTGATGCCATGTTGTATTTGCACATATCGAGCATATTGTGTGTATGCTATTGAAATGCTTGGTATGTGTGGGATCTGACTATCTAGTTGTTTATCCTTAGTAGCCTCTCTTACCGGGAAATGTCTCCTAGTTCTTCCACTGAGCCATGGTAGCTTGCTACTGCTCCAGAACACTTAGGCTGGCCGGTATGTGTCCTTCGTCGTTCCTGTGTCTGTCCCTTCGGGGAAATGTCACGCGATGAGTACCGGAGTCCTATTAGCCCGCTACAGCCCGGTTTACCGGAGTCCTGTTACCCAGTTGCTACAGCCTGGATTCACTCGCTGATGACCGACACATTTGTTGTTGGGTCATGTATGCCTGTCCCTGTAAGTTAGTGCCACTTTGGGTTCACGACTAGCCATGTCAGCCCGGGTTCTTTGTCATATGGATGCTAGCGGCACTATCATATACGTGAGCGAAAAGGCGCAAACGGTCCCGGGCAAGGTAAGGTGGCACCCGTGGGAATACCGTGCATTAGGCCGCAAAGTGACATGAAGTTTTACATGCTAGATCGGTGTGACTTAGGATCGGGGTCCTGACAGCTTTGGTATCAGAGCCTGACTGCCTATAGGATTACCAAGCCAAACTGGTCGAAGTTATGTCTAGAAATGCTTTAGTTATGTAGGGGAATTGATTGTGGGATGGAATGTAAGGCTCTTTTACTCCTTATACCTCATGGCCCTCTGATCTAAGTCATCCTCTTCTCTTCTACGGGGTTTAAGAACTAGGCCTTCTCATCTATCTATCAGGATGACGTGATACTAATCCATAGACTTATAGGATTGCTGGTTTCAAGCCTCAGTCCAGTTCCTACTACTTCTGTATGTTAACTAATGATCTCGAAACCTTGATATTGTGCTTCTGAGTGGCTATGCCACCATTTCTGTAGTATGTCTCCAAACTTTTGAGCATTTACAGCCGTTATGCTGTCCGAGTCATCCCAGGTTTCTAAACAATCTGATGCACTTGCAAATCCTTTCCCTCTGGTTTTTATGTTCCTTTGGGCCAGGTTAATCACACTAATTGCTGAGTTGAGTTATTCAATTTCCTCGACATATATGTTGGAATTATTATTATGACCCTAGGTGTCCTAGGGGATCATCTAGTAATCTAGCCATGATTTGCGTCCCAGTGTGATGCTTCTGGCCTTTATTCTCGAAAGCATCCCGTGATGCTACTTAGTAGTAGGTATTCTATTCCTGGGTTCTTGAACCCGAGATTCACTCTACTTTCTTCATGTTGATAGTGTTTGCTTGTTCCTTTAGGAAATTAGTAACCTTTGCAATAGTCCTCGAAGTTCGTGGTATTACCTTCTTGCAAATACTATGAACCACTTTATGGCAGAAGTTTGTTGGATCAAAAGATCACAACAGGAGTGCCCTCGATGAGTTCTCCATTCTATATTGCGACTCTGCCAGTTCTACTTTTCTGCATGGGTTATCTAGAAGAAACTTGTTGAACTTGTTTCGACATACTAATCTATGCATCCACCACTCAGAAATTTATATGTTCCTTGAGTTGTCCCCCTTTAGTTGTATCCTGATCTTCGTCTATCAATTGATAGTCAGGAGTAATTGTGCATTCGTCTTATCGATGCTTATTATTCTTGTGGTCCGTCAAGCCATTCTATTCGGAATGACTAGGAGAAACAAACTCCAGTACCTCATCCACATCCAGGATTGGGTCAAAGTAGTTGTACCTCGCAGATCAAAATGCCAACCCAGCTTTTGATCTGTTCTACCTGAAGTATTACCCACTTTACATCAGGAATATCATGAGGATTGCACCATCTCTTATGAATTCTTGACGCAGTAATACTTCTTGCCATCATTGTTCATTCCTCGGTTTCCGTGTTGTTGCAACCGGAATGTCGACAAGTGAATCGTGATGTGTGAAATCAATACTCCTAGCAACCTTGTTGCTTGGTAGTTAATGGACAATATTCTCATTCTTAGCGTATTGGTTATTAGATCGTCATCCTAAGATTGATTGTGCTACCTAGACCATATTTTCGGTGCACTATTCGATCAGTGAGTTAGGATTGTGCCAATCCCTCACTCTTGTGATCATATTGTCTTGCCCTGAAAAGCAAGATTGTTCTCGAGCTTAATAACATATTGGTGGTTCGTGATGTTCCGAATATCTTCTCGGAAGTATTCCCGGGTTGTCACCTGATCGCTATGTTGAGCTCATGATCAAGTTGGTTTCTTGTAACCACCCCTTCTCCAAGAGTCTGTGTTGGAAGATGGAAGCCTATCCGATCTAGTTCATCCTAAGGGATATCTTGTATGTGTGTTGAAGAAAGATGATATCTTTATCAATTGATCCTTGTGACCAGTTGTTGGACCTATTGTCTTGCCAAAACTTTGGTTTGAGTGTGGGCTATCCTCAAATCAAATCAGAACCAACGATGTTCTTAATGTTGTCTTACTCGGGGTTGATCCCTCGAGCATACACCATTATATCTTTTGGTCTGACTAATACTATCACTTGTTCTCATAATTATGGAATCCCATTTTTTGGAAACCTGGATGAATTGTTGTTTAGCCCATCAGCAACACTACTACCCTCTCCATGATTTTGTTGAACATTAAGCTAGTGTTGGAAATTTTTGAAAGCATTTGCTCATGCTAGCTCATGAAGCATATGTTCGGATGTAAGAAGTGTCTTCCTCCAGTTCATGTGCATTTGATGCAAGTTGCCACCGTGGATTCGAGAAAGACAATGTTGCTTCCTTTAGAATCATCCCAAATCGGTCATGCATACGTGTGAAGTATTCTGTGGTTCGGAGACTTGCAACCTTCATTCTATATGTGTCCCTAGCACACCAAGCCACTGATTGATTTGTTCAAGGAGAAGAAGCTCCTTCTTAAGAGTATACCTTATGTAAGGACTTTGATATCCTCGATGATGATTCCCCACCGGAACTCGGTAGTGTTTTATTCTAAGACTACCATGTGATCATGTTTGTCCGGGACAACATGTTCACATGTTTGTAGTAGAACCGGCTCATATTTTGGAGCTTACTACCGTAGTCCATTCCCCGAGAATCTCGCAACATCATCTCGTCGATTTGTGTTACAAACTTTCATTTCTCTTTCCAGACTCGATGAGTCTGGATTGTTGTAACACCAACCATATCTGAATCTCGGGCAGATATGATGGTTGGAGCATTTTCCAAGAACTATAATATTGGTCTCTCTGTAACCAGTAAAGAGGATGTCGTGGCCAACACGTCCAGCCGGAAGACCAATTACTGTAGTATCTTGATTGAGGAAGTTGGCCACCTCCCCATGAGGACTTCGTAGGACTTACCTCCCTAGTCGTTCCTTATGGATTTTTGGTGTTCCCGAAGTCTGACCTTTACCTGATGTTCTAGATGCCAAACCATATCTATGAATGGATTATGCTATCACATCAAGGAGAACATTAGAAGCGGAGTGCTAAATGTCCCTCGGTCGATCATATAGATTTTGATCCCTTGGCCTCGCTAAGGTGGAATCTGAGAAGGTTATCTTCCTTTGCATCTGCATCATCCATCGTTGTTCATCATGGTAGTATGTTGTGTTGCCAGGATCCTTGACACGGATGTTGGTAAAACCTTGATGAATATGGAAATGCTCAAGTTCTTGAGAGCACACACAAGTGCTAGGTTTTATCATCGGCACTAACTGGGATTGCTCTCAGTTTCCTCGGCTATGCTATAACTTTTCAAACAGTGGACTCACTCCCTACTGTTGAGCTTCTCCCGAGTTACTAAAATCATCCCTTGCGTTGTTTTCAACAAGGTAATCCACATCATCCATTCTAATCCGAGTATACCATCCTACTCAACCCCTCCACATGGTCGCTCGAGAATTGCCTTAGGCTAGTATAAAGAGTTTCAATGATCTTTGAGTCAAAGATAATTCTTTTTGCCACTTAAGGGGATATTTCTACGAGTCACTTCCCTAAAGTGCATCGTTATGGTATCATGGCAACTCGACTTCTCGCTACGTTGACAACCGTTCTCCACCCTCTTATGTGTGGAATTGTTGTCTACCTAGTGAACCTTCGCCATCCGTTCCACTCCATCCCTTTGGATGAATGCTTCATATCTCAGCTCGAGAGCTGTTCTTACCTCTCACCTCTCACTCCATGGGTTGATTTTGAATACTCGATCTTCAAGGAGATCGTATTCTATAGAGTCTCTTTCTGTCGTCATCGTGTTGGATGAAGACCTTGCAAGCAAAGACATCAAGATTGTTTTGAGTCAACAGATCAACACCTCGAGAAGACAGTTGGATCTTGGAGCTCATGTTATTAGTTTGTGTCCCCTTTGTCTTTTTACCTCACGCCTTGAATCTCGGGGCGAGATTCTTGATTAGTGGGGGTGAGTTGTCACAGCCCCAGTTCAGGCCTTCCTTGTCTTTGCATTAGTATCCATGCATCATGTTTAAATTTTATGAAACTTGAAATGGGGATGCTTAAACCCTAGCACCAAATGAATTCAACTAGGGTCAAAATAAAATCTTTTTCATTGAACTCAAAATGCCCTCTAAAAATGTTCAACATTTCTGGTTTGAGGTGAAAGCATCTACCAAAAATGGGTTATATTTTTGCAGGACATATTGGGCTTTGAATTAAATCATAAAGTATTTGCATTTGGGCATTTAAATGCTAATAAATAGTTTAAATGCTCAAATAATCATAAAATAAAATGTTTGCTGTTGGTTATATTTCAAACAGTGGCATTGATCAGTTTCATGATTTTTGTGATTGATTTAGTATTTTTAATAAAGCCACAAAGCTGCAGGAAAATACGAAACAGGAATTAAAAGAGAAAGAGAGAGAACTTACCTGGCACTTACCTAGCAAAGCCCACCTAGCCTAGCACTGTAGCAGCCCAGTCGGGCAAAACCAGCCCAGCCCACCAGGGGCTCCTCCCTGTCGTCTTCCACCTCGTGCCAGTGGGCACGAGGGCGTGTGGCCACCGCGCGCCGGCACGCGCCCGAGCCACCTCTTGCTTCCGCCGCCTCTGGAGCTAGCCCCGAGTGCCACGCACTCCCCCTCGCCCCCCTAGACTCCTCTCACTCTCCCCCGTCCTCACCCTCTCCCATGGCTCTCTCTCTCTCTCTCACTCACCGAACGGGTTCGTCGCCGCCGTTCGTCACCACCACGGCCACCGGCCACCCCATGCCCCGCCGACGCGCCAAGAAGCTTCGCCAAGACGCCCTCTTCCTCCTCGATGAGTCACGTGAGCTCGGCCGCCCTACATCGCCGTCTGCATCGCCTTCTTCTCCCTCCGGTCGCCGAGATCGCCGGCAACGCCATGACGCCGTCTGTGCTTCCCAGAGCCCACTTCAACGCCCCCTACAACCGCAGTGAGCCACTATGCTGAACCCCTCTCTCCCCGTGCTCGATTGCCCCCTCTGGCTGTCGCTTCCGTTAAGCCCGAGACCTCACTACCGCCGTCCATGGCGCCACCGCGGCTACTGACGCCATTGCTCGCACCTGAGCATGTCCCCGTGTTCAATACTTCCCCAGGAGCACGCAGCACCCACCAGTTCCTCCCGTAGTGCACCATAGCGTCGAATCGGTCGGTGCCCGAACTCCGGCCGCCGCGGAAGCGGACACCGCCGTCGATTTAGGTTGTCTCTGGCGACCCCTCTAGCACCAGCCGACGCGGACGAGGCCCAGGGTTCCAACGGTGCCATCCGCGCCCCGAACCGTGGCCCATGCTGCATTTCCGGACCGCGCCGCCGTCTCGGGCCTCGCCGGCGTCATGTCGCCGGTGGGTTTGACCCATTTGACCATGTGGGCCCCGCCCCTGGTCAAACCTAGATTAGGAGTTAATCTAATATTAATTTATTTAGTTAAGCTAATTACAATGACATGCGGGACCCACTGTTAGGTTTGAACGGACCGTGCCCCATTGACCGCTGACGTCACACTGACGTCAGGCTGACGTAGTAACTCATTTTCTGGATTTAAAATAATTCAGGAAATTCCAGAAAATAGCAAAACTTCTAAAATTCATATAAAATCAACCGTAGCTCAGAATGAAATAAATTATATATGAAAAATGATCAGAAAAAATCAAGGAATCCATTTGTACCATTTTCATGCATGTTTGAACAATGTTCGTACTCTGTTTTGGACAAAACAAATAAAGGGCATTTAAATAATCATATATGGAGTTGGAACTTGAATCATGTATTCAAACCAACTTCATTTAAATCATAGCCAGGTGCATTAGCCCAAAACACATTCATATTGCCATGTCATAGCATGCATCATATTGTGCATTGCATTGATCGTGTTTCTTTTGTGTTTGCCGGTGTTGTTCCCCCTCGGTAGACGTTGTACCGACGATGTGATCGTTGACACTGATGAAGACTCAATATTATCTTCAGAAGTGCCAGGCAAGCAAAAACCCCTTGTTCATTCCGATACAATCCCACTCTCTCGCTCCTGCTCTCTTTTACTGCATTAGGACAACAACGATTCATTTGTTACTTGCTGCGGTAGCTGAACCCTTTTATCCTCTGCATGACCTGCCATTGCCATAGTAAATAGATGAAACCCACTAGCATGAGTAGGAGTTGTTTAATCCCTGTTGTGCCTACTCATTCATGCTTGTTTGTCATGCCTGCTACTGCTTAGAGTTGAGTTAGGTCTGATTCACCGGGGATGAATCAGGGGTGTGTGAACATGTCCTACTGTGTATGAGCTAAGTGTGTGAACACGGTTTGGTAAAGGTAGCGGTGAGAGGCCATGTAGGAGTACATGGTGGGTTGTCTCACTGAAGCCGTCCTCAAGAACTGAGTTCTGTGTTTGTGATCCATGATTTAGCTACTACCATGCATTGGGCCCTGAAATATGACCCCGCTCGACTTCTTAATCACCCTAGTCCTCTGTCCAGGAGTTGCAAGTTGTTTCTGGTGTTTGCAGTATGCTGGAGGTCATGCGCAGCGCTGACCGGAGGGGTGGGCTGTGATGCGTAGGCATGTGGCACGGTGTACCGGGCGCCCGTTTGGTGTCTCGGGAACCCTGCACACATCGTTTGGGGCTGTGAGCGAAACTCCGGCCGGATCTCCTCATGGATGGAACCCGAATAGGCGATAAACCTAGACTAGAGACTTGAGTGTTTAGGTAGGTCGTGGTCTACACCCACGCCGGCTTTCGCTTGAAGTCTGCCGAGCACATGTCGTGTGCAGACGCTAAGTGGTGGAAACATGTATGAAGAAGTACACCCCTGCAGGGTTAACATCATCTATTCGAATAGCCGTATCCGCGGTAAAGGACTTCTGGGTTGCTTATAACAGTTCATAGACAAGCGAAAGTGGATACTCTAAAATGCGCAAGATAAGCGTGAGTGCTATGGATGGCGTTCTCGTAGGGAGATGGGAGTGGATCCATAGTGGTGTATTGGTTGGTGAATATGTGGACTCGTGTGCGCCACCTCAAAAGAGTTACTTGCAGTCGTAGTTCAGGATAGCCACCGAGTCAAAGCTGGCTTGCTGCAGTTAACTCCACCATCCTCTTTGCTGATAAAGATGCATATGTAGTTAGTTCTGATGTAAGTCTTGCTGGGTACATTTGTACTCACGTTTGCCTATTTTATGTTTTTGCAGAGAGACGTCAGTCTCGCTAGTAGTTCCGCGTGGTCTTCGACGTTTAGCTTGTTACCTCAGCTACGATCTTGTGCCCTCGGCAGGATCTGGTAGATAGTCAGGCTTCTCAGCCTTTTTCATTTATAGATGTCCGTACTCAGACATGTTAAGCTTCCGCATGTGTTTGACTTGTATGCTCTGAATGTTGGGTCGTGAGACCCATGTTTGTAATATCTCTCTCCTCAGAGCCTATTGAATAAAATACTTGAGTTGTAGAGTCATGTTGTGATGGCATGTTGTATTTGCACATATCGAGCATATTGTGTGTATGCTATTGAAATGCTTGGTATGTGTGGGATCTGACTATCTAGTTGTTTATCCTTAGTAGCCTCTCTTACCGGGAAATGTCTCCTAGTGCTTCCACTGAGCCATGGTAGCTTGCTACTACTCCGGAACACTTAGGCTGGCCGGCATGTGTCCTTCCTCGTTCCTGTGTCTGTCCCTTCAGGGAAATGTCACACAATGAGTACCGGAGTCCTGTTAGCCCGCTACAGCCCGGTTTACCAGAGTCCTGTTAGCCCAGTTGCTACAGAACGGATTCACTCGCTGATGACCGACACGTTCGTTGTTGGGTCATGTATGCCTGTCCCTATAAGTTAGTGCCACTTTGGGTTCACGACTAGCCATGTCAGCCCGGGTTCTTTGTCATATGGATGCTAGCGGCACTATCATATACGTGAGCCAAAAGGCACAAACGGTCCCGGGCCAGGTAAGGTGGCACCCGTGGGAATACCGTGCGTGAGGTCGCAAAGTGATATGAAGTGTTACATGCTAGATCAGTGTGACTTAGGATCGGGGTCCTGACATTATATTACCCTTTTTGGATGTTTATGGGCTTTACTTTACACTTTTATATCATTTTTGGGACTAACCTACTAACCGGAGGCCCAGCCCGTATTACTGTTTTTTTCCTATTTTAGTATTTCGAAGAAAAGGAATATCAAACGGAGTCCAAACGGAATGAAACCTTCTGGAGCGTGATTTTTGGAACGACGTGATCCAGAGGACTTGTAGTGCAAGTCAAGAGGCGATCGAGGCGGACACGAGGGTGGAGGGTGCGCCCACCCCAACAGGGCGCGCCCCCCTGTCTTGTGGGCCCCTCGGGCAGCCTCCGACCTACTTCTTCCTCCTATATATATACCCACGTACCCCGAAAACATCCAGAGAGCCAAAAATCAATTTCCACCGCCGTAACCTTCTGTATCCACGAGATCCCATCTTGCAGCCTTCGCCGGCGCTCCGCCGGAGGGGGAATCGACCATGGAAGGCTTCTACATCAACACCATAGCCCCTCCGATGAGTTGTGAGTAGTTTACCACAGACCTTCGGGTCCATAGTTATTAGCTAGATGGCTTCTTCTCTCTTTTTGGATCTCAATACCATATTCTCCCCCTCTCTTGTGGAGATCTATTTGATGTAACTCTTTTTGTTGTGTGTTTGTCGAGATCTGATGAATTTTGGGTTTATGATCAAGTTTATCTATGAGAAATATTTGAATCTCCTCTGAATTCTTTTATGTATGATGGAGTTATCTTTGCAAGTCTCTTTGAATTATCAGTTTGGTTTGGTCTACTAGATTGATCTTTCTTGCCATGGGAGAAGTGCTTAGCTTTGGGTTCAATCTTGCGGTGTCCTTACCCAGTGACAATAGGGGTTGCAAGGCACGTATTGTATTGTTGCCATCGAGGATAAAAAGATGGGGTTTATATCATATTGCATGAGTTTATCCCTCTACATCATGTCATCTTTCTTAATGCGTTACTCTGTTCTTATGAACTTAATACTCTAGATGCATGCTGCATAGCAGTCGATGTGTGGAGTAATAGTAGTAGATGCAGGCAGGAGTCTGTCTACTTGTTGCGGACGTGATGCCTATATACATGATCATGCCTAGATAATCTCATAATTATTCGCTTTTCTATCAATTGCTCGGCAGTAATTTGTTCACCCACCGTAATACTTATGCTATCTTGAGAGAAGCCGCTGGTGAAACCTATGGCCCCTGGGTCTTCTTTTATCATACAAGCTTTCAATGTACTTTTATTTGCATCTTTAATTTTTTTATCTATATTATAAAATACCAAAAATATATTTATCTTATCATACTATCTCTATCAGATCTCACTTTTGCAAGTGATCATGAAGGGATTGACAATTCCTTTATTGCGTTGGTTGCGAGTTCTTTGTTTGTTTGTGTAGGTGCGTGGGACTTTTGAGGAGCCTCCTACTGATTGATACCTTGGTTCTCAAAAACTGAGGGAAATACTTACGCTACTATTGTTGCATCACCCTTTCCTCTTCAAGGAAAACCAACGCAAGCTCAAGACGTAGCAGGTACCCAGCCCTGGCCAAGTTCATGGCCGCAACTCATTCATCCTACAACCTCATGACAATGCCAGGTAGTAGCGGTGTCCTCACGGTAGCATGGGACACCAAGGACGCAATGCAGGCCCTTAAGCTCGCCTTTAGGATTGCGGCGTCTGCGCAGTCGAGTGAGAAAGGGGGCCCTGAGGCTCCCGGGGCAACGCCGGCCAAGAAGAAGTAGTTGTTTTCCCAAGACCGAGCCGAGACAAAGCAAGTGCCAGTTGATGAGGATGGGGCGTCAGGCGCCACCTTCACCATATGAGCTGGCCTCCCCCTAGACCAAGAAAGAGCATTGGTCAGTTTCTTGCGCGCTAACAACGAAGTGTTCGCATGGGAGCCCAAGGACCTGATCGGGATCTCAAGGGGAATAATCGAGCACCACCTAAGGGTGTGCCCAAATGTGCGCCCAGTGAAGCAGAAGGCCCGATGATAGTCTACCAAGAAGAAGGCATTCATCATCCAAGAAACCAGCAAGTTGCAGGATGATGGTGTCATCCGGGAAGTACGGTACCCAGAGAAAGGGGGGAAGGAGCGCATGTGCGTCGACTTCACCAACC
Organism: Triticum aestivum; assembly: GCF_018294505.1. NCBI lineage: Eukaryota > Viridiplantae > Streptophyta > Magnoliopsida > Poales > Poaceae > Triticum > Triticum aestivum. Next base: position 299,994,825 of record NC_057804.1, on the reverse strand, counting down.
TCGACAAGGCTTGCCCTCAGGATCCTTGCCGCTCCCACGCATTGATCAGATCATCGACTCCAACCCCGAGTGTGACCTACTGTACTTTTTGGACGCCTTTTTGGGCTACCACCATATCAAGATGGCAATGCAAGATGTGGAGAAGACGGCGTTCCTGACACCCTGCAGGGTGTACTGCTACACCTACATGCCTTTCGGACTGCATAATGCTTTGGCTACCATTCAGCCGCTAATGCACATTGCCCTGGGCTGACAGCTCGGGAGGAACACTAAGGCTTACGTTGATGACATTGTGGTGAAGTCTCAGGAAGCAAAGACCCTGATCGAAGACATGAAGGAAACGTTTGCCAGCCTGCGCAAGGTGGACCTGCGGCTCAATCCCGAGAAGTGTGTGTTCGAAGTCCCCTCTGGCAAGCTGCTGGGTTTCCTAATGTCGCACAAAGGAATCGAGGCCAACCTGTAGAAAGTCAAGGCCATAGAAGATATGAGCCCTCCATAAACACTCAAGGAGATGCAGAAGCTGGCGGGCTGTGTGACCTCGCTGGGGCGCTTCATCCCCAAGCTGGGGGAACGCACCCTCCCATTCTTCAAGCTGATGAAGAGGAAAGGGTTGTTTGAGTGGACCCCTGAAGCTGACGCGGCCTACCAAGACCTCAAGAGATACCTGTGACACCCCCGGTTCAATCGTACACTAATCATGCACGCAAACGTGTACGATCAAGATCAGGGACTCATGGGAAGATATCACAACACAACTCTAAAAGTAAAATAGGTCATACAAGCATCATATTACAAGCCAGGGGCCTCGAGGGCTCAAATACAAGTGCTTGACATAAACGAGTCAGCGGAAGCAACAATATCTGAGTACAGACATAAGTAAACAAGTTGCCATAAGATGGCTAGGACAAACTGGGATACAGATCGAAAGAGGCGCAGGCCTCTTGCCTGGGATCCTCCTAAACTACTCCTGGTCATCGTCAGCGGCCTGCACGTAGTAGTAGGCACCTCTAGTGTAGTAGGAGTCGTCGTCGACGGTGGCGTCTGGATCCTGGGCTCCAACGTCTGGTTGCGGCATCCGGGAAGAAGAGGGAAAAGGGGGAAAAGAGGGAGAAAAGCAACCGTGAGTACTCATCCAAAGTACTCGCAAGCAAGGATCTACACTACATATGTATGGGTATATGTGTAAAGAGGCAATATCGATGGACTGAACTGCGGAATGCCAGAATAAGGGGGGGATAGCTAGTCCTATCGAAGACTACGCTTCTGGCAGCCTCCATCTTACAACATGTAGAAGAGAGTAGATTCAATTCCTCCAAGTAGCATCGCATATCATAATCCTACCCGGCGATCCTCCCCTTGTCGCCCTATGGAAAATCGATCAGCGGGTTGTCTGTGGAACTTGTCTAGGTGTGTTTTATTAAGTATCCGGTTCTAGTTGTCATAAGGTCAAGGTACAACTCTGGGTCGTCCTTTTACCGAGGGAAACAGCTATTCGAATAGATAAACTTCCCTGCAGGGGTGCACCACATAACCCAACACGCTCGATCCCATTTGGTCGGACACACTTTCCTGGGTCATGCCCGGCCTCGGAAGATCAACACGTCGCAACCCCACCTAGGCAGAACAAAGAGGTCAGCACGCCGGTCTAACTCCTATGGCGCAGGGGTCTAGGCCCATCGCCCATTGCACACCTGCATGTTGCAAGGGCGGCCGGAAGCAGACCTAGCCTCCCTAATACAAGAGCAGGCATTCCAGTCCAATCCGGCGCGCGCCGCTCACTCGCTGACGTCACGAAGGCTTCGGCTGATACCACGACGTCGAGTGCCCATAGTTGTTCCCGCGTAGTTGGTTAGTGCGTATAGGCCAGTGGCCAGACTCAGATCAAATACTGAGATCTCGTTAAGCGTGTTATTATGAAGTAACTATGAACGCCGACCAGGGATAGGCCCACCTCTCTGCTAGGTGGTCTCAACCTGCCCTGTCGCTCCGCCACAAAGATCCACACAGAGGGCCGTCGGGACAAATGTCCTTTCAGCCCCCAATCCGATGAATCACTCGCGGGTACTCAACGAGCCGACCCGACTTTAGTCACCATCTGTATAGTATGTATATATGTATAGTATATACCCGTGATCACCTCCCGAGTGATCACGGCCCAATAGTACAGCAAGGCAGACTGACAAGAATGTAGGGCCAATGATGATAAACTAGCATCCTATACTAAGCATTTAGGATTGCGGGTAAGGTATCAATGACTGTAGCTACAATGACAGGCTATGCAACAGAATAGGAGTAACCGAATAGTAACATGCTACACTACTCTAATGCAAGCAGTAGAGAGAAGAATAGGCGATATCTGGTGATCAAGGGGGGGCTTGCCTGGTTGCTCTGGCAAGGAGGGGTCATCAACTCCGTAGTCGAACTGGGAAGCAGTAGCGTCGGTCTCGTAGGCTACCGGTGGGAAAATGGGGAAGAAATAGTAAATACAATGCAAACATAAGCATGACGATGCATGACATGACAATGAGCGGTGTTAGGTGTGCCCTAACGCGGTAGTATGTGATACCGGCGAAAGGGGGAAACATCCGGGAAAGAATTCCCAGTGTTTCACGTTTTTGGACAGGTGAACCGGAGGGGAAAGTTGCAGGTTCACTATACTAGGGACGCATGGCGGATGAACGGGCTGCGTATCTGGATTCGTCTCATCGTTTTGAGCAACTTTTATGTACAAAGTTTTTCCATCCGAGCTACGATTTATTTTATATTAATTTTAAAAGATTTAATCATTTTTAGAATTTATTTAATTATTTGATTCTAACATTATCCAGAATAGTGTATGCCAACGTCATCACGACGTCAACAGTCAACAGGGCATTGACTGGCTCAAACTGACATGTGGGTCCTAGCTGTCATTGAGTGTTAATTAACCTAACAGATTAATTAACTAACTAAGTGATTAGGTTAACCTAATCAGCATTAATTAACTAATTAATTAATTAATATTTTATTTATTATATATATTTTTTAATTCCTTTTTTTACAAAAACGTTCTGGGCGTGGGGCCCATCTGTCATAGGCCCCAGGGGCCATAGCGGGTGTGGGGTTCACGGGCGCCGCGCGCTGGGTGCGGGCGCACCCGACCGGGCACTCGCTCGCAGGGTGGGACGAGGCCGTCGGGGCACCGACGGTGGGGCATGCCGGCGCGGCCAGCCGGGCCTCGGCGGGCGAAGGCGAGGGGTGGCACCGGTGGGCTAGTGGCGCGCGGCTGGGCACGGTGGCGCGACTGTGGGAGGAGGAGAGAGCTGATACGTCTCCAACGTATCTATAATTTTTGATTGTTCCATGCTATTATATTATCCCTTTTGGATGTTTATGGGCTTTATTTTACACATTTATATCATTTTTGGGACTAACCTACAAACCGGAGGCCCAGCCCGTATTGCTGTTTTTTTTGCCTATTTCAGTATTTCGAAGAAAAGCAATATCAAACGGAGACCAAACAGAATGAAACCTTCGGGAGCGTGATTTTTGGAACGAACATGATCGAGAGGACATGGAGTGCAAGTCAAGAAGCAGCCGAGGCCTCCACGAGATAGGAGGGCGCCCCCCTATAGGGCGCGCCCCCTATCTCGTGGGCACCTCGGGCGTCCACCGACGTACTTCTTCCTCCTATATAAGCCTATGTACCCCTAAAACATCCAAGGAGCCAACGAAACACAATTTCCACCACCGTAACCTTCTGTATCCGCGAGATCTCATCTTGGAGCCTTCGCCGGCACTCTGCCAGAGGGGGAATCGACCATGGAGGGCTTCTACATCAACACCATAGCCCCTCCGATGCGTTGTGAGTAGTTTACCACAGACCTACGGGTCCATAGTTATTAGCTACATGGCTTCTTCTCTCTTTTCGGGTCTCAATACAATGTTCTCCCCCTCTTTTGTGGAGATCTATTCAATGTAAACTCTTTTTGCGGTGTATTTGTCGAGATCCGATGAATTGTGGGTTTATGATCAAGTTTATCTATGAATAATATTTGAATCTCCTCTGAATTCTTTTATGTATGATTGAGTTATCTTTGCAAGTCTCTTCGAATTATCAATTTGGTTTGGCCTACTAGATTGATCTTTCTTGCCATGGGAGAAGTGCTTAGCTTTGGGTTCAATCTTGCAGTGTCCTTACCCAGTGACAGAAAGGGTTGCAAGGCACGTATTGTATTGTTGCCATCGAGGATAAAAAGATGGGGTTTATATCATATTGCTTGAGTTTATCCCTCTACATCAAGTCATCTTGCTTAATGCGTTACTCTGTTCTTTTTGAACTTAATACGCTAGATGCAGGAAGGACTCGGTCGATGTGTGGAGTAATAGTAGTAGATGTAGGCAGGAGTCGGTCTACTTGTTGTGGACGTGATGCCTATATACATGATCATGCCTAGATAATCTCACAATTATTCGCTTTTCTATCAATTGCTCGACAGTAATTTGTTCACCCACCGTAATACTTATGCTATCTTGAGAGAAGCCACTAGTAAAACCTATGGCCCCCGGGTCTATCTCTTATCATATTTGCTTCCAATCTACTTTTATTTGCATCTTTACTTTTTGCATCTATATTATAAAATACCAAAAATATATTTATCTTATCATACTATCTCTATTAGATCTCACTTTCGCAAATGGCCGTGAAGGGATTGACAACCCCTTTATTGCGTTGGTTGCGAGTTCTTTGTTTGTTTGTGTAGGTGCGTGGAACTTTTGAGGAGCCTCCTACTGGATTGATACCTTGGTTCTCAAAAACTGAGGGAAATACTTACGCTACTATTGCTGCATCACCTTTTCCTCTTCAAGGAAAAACCAACGCAAGCTCAAGACGTAGCAAGAAGGATTTCTGGCGCCATTGCCGGGGAGGTCTTCGCTCAAGTCAAGACATACCAACTACCCATCACAAACCCATCTCCCTCACATTTACATTATTTGCCATTTGCCTCTTGTTTTCCTCTCTCCCACTTCACCCTTGTCGTTTTATTCGCCCTCTCTTTCCCAATCTCCTCCTCTTTCTTTCGCTTGCCTTTTTCTATTTGCTTGTGTGTTGGATTACTTGTTGCCATGGCGCAAGATAATACCAAATTGTGTGATTTGTCGATTACCAATAATAATGATTTCCTTAGTACTCCGATTGCTCCTCTTAATGATGTGGAGTCTTGTGAAATCTATACTGCTTTGCTGAATCTTGTTATGAAAGATCAATTCGCCGGCCTTCCTAGTGAAGATGCCGCTACTCATCTAAACAACTCTGTTGATTTGTGTGATATGCAAAAAAAGAAAGATACGGATAAAAATATTGTTAAATTGAAGTTATTTCCGTTTTCACTTAGAGAACGTGCTAAAGTTTGGTTTTCGTCTTTGCCTAAAAATAGTATTGATTCTTGGAACAAGTACAAAGATGCTTTTATCTCTAAGTATTTTCCTCCCGCTAAGATCATCACTCTTAGGAACGATATTATGAATTTTAAACAACTTGATCATGAGCATGTTGCCCAATCTTGGGAAATAATGAAATTGATGATTCGCAATTGCCATACTCATGGTTTGAATTTATGGATGACCATACAAAATTTTATGCCGATTTGAACTTTACTTCTAGAAATCTCTTAGATTCGGCCGCGGGAGGCATGTTTGTGGAAATCATGTTAGGAGATGCTACAAAACTTCTTGACAATATTATGGCTAATTATTCTCAATGGCACACCGAAAGATCTTCTAGTAAAAAAGTGCATGCTATAGAAGAAATCAATGTTTTAAGTGGAAAGATGGATGAACTTATGAAATTGTTTGCTACTAAAAATACTCCTCTTGATCCCAATGATATGCCTTTGTCTACTTTGATTGAGAATAATAATGAATCTATGGATGTGAATTTTGTTGGTAGGAATAGTTTTGGAAACAATGCTTATAGAGGAAACTTTAATACTAGATCGTTCCCTAGTAATTCCTCTAATAATTATGGAAATTCCTACAATAATTCTTATGGTCATTTTAATAAGATGCCTTCTAATTTTGAGAATAGTGTGAAAGAATTTATGATTTCTCAAAAGAATTTTAATGCTTTGCTTGAAGAAAAATTGCTCAAAGTTGATGATTTGGCTAGGAACGTTGATAGACTTTCACTTGATGTTGATTCTATTAAACTTAGATCTTCTTCTCCTAATCATGATATCAATGAGTCTCTCAAATCCATGAGAATTTCCATTGATGAGTGAAAGGAAAGAACTGCTAGATTGTGTGCAAAGAAAGATTGCTTTATAAAAGCATGTTCTTCTAGTCTCCATGAAAATAATGATGAGGATCTTAAAGTTATTGATGCGTCTACTATTAGATCTATGTTTTGCAATATGAATCTTGATAATTATGGGACTGATGATGAGTCAACTTTACCTAGGAGGCGTCCCATGAATTCGAAGTTTTTAGATCTTGATGCTAAATTTGGTAAAGGTGGGATTGGAGAGGTCACAACTTTAAATAGTATTGAACCCACTATCTCAGATTTCAAGGAATTTGATTATGATAATTGTTCTTTAGACGGTTGTATTTCCTTGTTGCAATCCATTGTTAATTCTCCTCATGCTTATAGTCAAGATAAAGCTTTTACCAAACATATTGTTGATGCCTTGATGCAATCTTATGATGAAAAACTTAATTTGGAAGTTTCTATACCAAGAAAACTTAATGATGAGTGGGAACCTACTATAAAGATTATAATTAAAGATCATGAGTGTTTTGCTTTGTGTGATTTGGGTGCTAGTGTTTCCACGATTCCGAAAACTTTATGTGATATTCTAGGTTTCCATGATCTTGATGATTGCTCTTTAAATTTGCACCTTGCGGATTCCACCACTAAAAAGCCAATGGGAAGGATCAATGATGTTCTCATTGTTGCAAATAGAAATTTGGTGCCCGTGGATTTTATCGTTCTTGATATAGATTGCAATCTTTCTTGCCCTATTATTCTTGGTAGACATTTCCTTAGAACGATTGGCGCGATTATTGATATGAAGGAAGGTAATATTGTATTCCAATTTCCATTAAAGAAAGGCATGGAGCACTTTCCAAGAAAGAAAGTCAAATTACCTTATGAATCTATCATGCGGGCTACTTATGAATTTAGTGCCAAAGATGGCACTCGTTAGATCTATCTTCACTTTTATGCCTAGCTAGGGGCGTTAAACAATAGCGCTAGTTGGGAGGCAACCCAATTTTCTTTGTTTTTTTGTTCCTGTTTAGTAATAAATTTTTCATCCAATTTCTGTTTAGATGTGTTTTTATCTTTTAATTAGTGTTTGTGCCAAGTAGAACCTATAGGATAACCTATGATGATAGTTGATTTGATTCTGCTGAAAAACAAAAACTTTGCACGTACAAATTTAGTTTTGTTAAATCACCGAAATGTGCTTTTGCGTTGATTCGTTTTTCTGCTGATCAATAGACAAATTTTCCAGGTCTTCCTATTTTGGTAGGATTTTTAGAGTTCCAGAAGTTTGCGTTAGTTACAGATTGCTACAGACTATTCTGTTTTTGACAGATTCTGTTTTTCGTGTGTTGTTTGCTTATTTCGATGCATCTATGGCTAGTAAATTAGTTTATAAACCATAGAGAAGCTGGATTACAGTAGGTTTAACACCAAAATAAATAAAGAATGATTTCATTACAGTACCTTATGTGGTGGTTTTGTTTTCTTTCACTAATGGAGCTTATAAGATTTCCTGTTGAGTTTTGTGTTGTGAAGTTTTCAAGTTTTGGGTAAAGCTTTTATGGACTATGGAATAAGGAGTGGCATGAGCCTAAGCTTGGGGATGCCCAAGTCACCCCAATATATTCAAGAGTAGCCAAAATCCTAAGCTTGGGGATGCCCCGGGAAGGCGTCCCCTCTTTTGTCTTCGTTCATTGGTAACTTTATTTGGAGCTATATTTTTATTCGCCACATGATATGTGTTTTGCTTGGAGCGTCGTGTATTATATTAGTCTTTGATTTTTAGTTTACCACAATAATCCTTGCTGTACACACCTTTTGGGAGAAGCCTACTTGATTAGAATTTGCTAGAATACTCTATGTGCTTCACTTATATATTTTGAGCTTGATAGTTTTTGCTCTAGTGCTTCACTTATATCTTTTAGAGCACGGCGGTGACTTATTTTTGTAGAAATTGCTATTCTCTCATGCTTCACTTATATTATTTTGAGAGTATTTTAGAACAGCATGGTATTTTCTATGGTTATAAAATTGGTCCTAGAATGGTAGGCATCCAAGTTGGGTATAATAAAAACTATCATAGGAAGTGAATTGGATGCTATAATCAATTTGATACTTGATAATTGTTTTGAGATAGGGAGTTAGTGATATTAAAGTCATGTTAGTTGGGTGATTATGAATTTAAAGAATGCTTGTGTTGAATTTAGCAAGTCCCGTAGCATGCACGTATGGTTAAAGTTGTGTAACAAATTTGAATCATGAAGTGTACCTGGCTTGTGCATCTTTATGAGTGGCGGTCGGGGATGAGCGATGGTCTTTTCCTCTCAATCTATCCCCCTAGGAGCATGCGCGTAGTACTTAATTTTTGATGACTTCTAAATTTTTGAAATAAGTATATGAGTTCTTTTGACTAATGTTGAGTCCATGGATTATACGCACTTTTACCTTTCCACCATTGCTATCCTCTTCGGTACCGTGCATTGCCCTTTCTCACCTTGAGAGTTGGTGCAAACTTCGCCGGTGCATCCAAACTCCATGATACGATACGCTCTATCACACATAAATCTCCTTATATCTTCCTCAAATCAGCCACCATACCTACATATTATGGCATTTCCATAGCCATTCCGAGATATATTGCCATGCAACTTTCCACCGTTTCGTTCATCATCACCATGACATACTTTACTTTTGTCATATTGCCATTGCATGATCATATAGTTGACATCGTATTTGTGGCAAAACCACCATGCATTAATTTTCATACATGTCACTCTTGATTCATTGCACCATCCCAGTACACCACCGGAGGCATTCATATAGAGTCATACCTTGTTCTAGTTTCGAGTTGTACTTCATATGTTGTAATCAATAGAAGTGTGATGATCATCATTATTAGAGTATTGCCCAAAAAGGAAAAAAAGAAAGGCCAAAATAAAAAAAAGGCCCAAAAAAACTCTTTTAGAAAAGAAAAAAAAAGAAAAAAGAAAATAAATAAAAAGGGCAATATTACTATCTCTTTTTCCACACTTGTGCTTCAAAGTAGCACCTTGTTCTTCATGTAGTGAATCTCATATATTGTGCTTCAAAGTAGCACCATGTTTTTCATATAGCGAGTCTCATAAGTTGTCTTTTTCATACTAGTGGGAATTTTTCATTATAGAACTTCGCTTGTATATTCCTACGATGGGCTTCCTCAAATGCCCTAGGTCTTCGTGAGCAAGAAAGTTGGATGCACACCCACTAGTTTTTTTTGTTGAGCATTCATTTATAGCTCTAGTGCATCCGTTGCATGGCAATCCCTACTCCCCATGTTGACATCAATTGATGGGCACCTCCATAGACCGTTGATTATCCTCGTCAATGTGAGACTTTCTCCTTTTTTGTCTTCTCCATGCAATCCCCATCATCATATTCTATTCCACCCATAGTGCTATATCCATGGCTCACGCTCATGTATTGTGTGATGGTTGAAAAAGTTTGAGATTATTTAAGTATGAAACAATTGCTTCTCTTGTCATCGGGGGTATAGAAGTTGGGAACATCTTTGTGTGATGAAAATAAAGCATAGCCTAACTATATGATTTTGTAGGGATGAACTTTCTTTTGCCATGTTATTTTGAGAAGACATGATTACTTAGATTAGTATGCTTGAAGTGTTACTATTTCGTTTATCAATATGAACTTTTATTTTGAATTATTTGGATCTGAACATTCATGCCACAATAAAGAAAATTACATTGCGAATTGTGCTAGGTAGCATTCCACATCAAAAATTTCTTTTTTCTCATTTACCTACTCGAGGACGAGCAGGAATTAAGCTTGGGGATGCTTGATACGTCTCCAACGTATCTATAATTTGGATTGGTCCATGCTATTATATTACCCCTTTTGGATGTTTATGGGCTTTATTTTACACATTTATATCATTTTTGGCACTAACCTACTAACCGGAGGCCTAGCCTATATTGCTGTTTTTTTGCCTATTTCAGTATTTCGAAGAAAAGGAATATCAAACGGAGTCCAAACGGAATGAAACCTTCGGGAGCGTGATTTTTGGAACGAACGTGATCCAGAGGACTTGGAGTGCAAGTAAAGAAGCAGCCGAGGCCTCCACGAGATAGGAGGGCGCCCCCCCTATAGGGCGTGCCCCCCTGTCTCGTGGGCCCCTCGGGCATCCACCGACGTACTTCTTCCTCCTATATAAGCCTACGTAACCCGAAAACATCCAGGGAGCCAACGAAACACAATTTCCACAGCCGTAACCTTCTGTATCCGCGAGATCTCATCTTGGAGCCTTCGACGGCACTCTGCCGGAGGGGGAATCAACCATGGAGGGCTTCTACATCAACACCATAGCCCCTCCGATGAGTTGTGAGTAGTTTACCACAGACCTACGGGTCCATAGTTATTAGCTAGATGGCTTTTTCTCTCTTTTTTGGATCTCAATACAATATTCTCCCCCTCCCTTGTGGAGATCTATTCAATGTAATCTCTTTTTGTGGTGTGTTTGTTGAGATCCGATGAATTGTGGGTTTATGATCAAGTTTATCTATGAATAATATTTGAGTCTCCTCTGAATTCTTTTATGTATGATTGAGTTATCTTTGCAAGTCTCTTCGAATTATCAGTTTGGTTTGGCCTACTAGATTGATCTTCCTTGCCATGGGAGAAATGCTTTGCTTTGGGTTCAATCTTGCGGTATCCCTACCCAGTAACAGAAAGGGTTGCAAGGCACGTATTGTATTGTTTCCATCGAGGATAAAAAGATGGGGTTTATATCATATTGCTTGAGTTTATCCCTCTACATCATGTCATGTTGCTTAATGCGTTACTCTGTTCTTTATGAACTTAATACTCTAGATGCAGGCAGGACTTGGTTGATGTGTGGAGTAATAGTAGTAGATGCAGCAGGAGTCGGTCTACTTGTTGCGGGCGTGATGCCTATATACATGATCATGCCTAGATAATCTCATAAGTATTCGCTTTTCTATCAATTGCTCAACAGTAATTTGTTCACCCACCGTATTACTTATGCTATCTTGAGAGAAGCCTCTAGTGAAACCTATGCCCCCCCAGGTCTATCTCTTATCATATTTGCTTCCAATCTACTTTTATTTGCATCTTTACTTTTTGCATCTATTTATAAAATTCCAAAAATATATTTATCTTATCCTACTATCTCTATCAGATCTCACTTTCGCAAGTGGCCGGAAGGGATTGACAACCCCTTTATTGCGTTGGTTTCGAGTTCTTTGTTTGTTTGTGTAGGTGCGTGGGACTTTTGAGGAGCCTCCTACCGGATTGATACCTTGGTTCTCAAAAACTGAGGGAAATACTTACGCTGCTATTGCTGCATCACCCTTTCCTCTTCAAGGAAAACCAACGCAAGCTCAAGACGTAGCAAGAAGGATTTTTGGCGCCGTTGCCGGGGAGGTCTTCGTCAAGTCAAGACAAACCAAGTACCCATCACAAACTCATCTCCCTCGCATTTACATTATTTGCCATTTGCCTCTCGTTTTCCTCTCCCCCACTTCACCCTTGCCGTTTTATTCACCCTCTCTTTCCCAGTCTCCTCCTCTCTTTTTCCCTTGACTTTTTCTATTTGCTCGTGTGTTACATCGTTTACCTTGTCGTTATGGCTAGTACTCATTTCCTTATTATTACTCCCGAACATGAAATTCTCAATTTTAAGCAAAGGGACGGAGAAAATTTAAAAGATGCTTGGCATAGAATTTGCAGTGCTCAAAATAGATCTACTAGGAAGCTTTCTACTTCCATTCTTCTTTGCAATTTTTATGTAGGCATTACTCCTTGGAATAGATGTGTTCTTGATACTGTTGCCGGAGGTGATTTCTTGAGTAGCCATATGTTTGATGCTTATAACGCTATGTTAGATTTGTTTGGCCCACCACCTCTTTTGGTTAATGGAACTGTTTTAACTTTAGAACATGTTATGCAATGGCTTGATATTATTGTAAATAATATTGCCACTATTGAGTTGATTGAAAATTTGGATAAAAAGATTCATAATCATATTACCCAATATGGATCTAGGGTTGGAGTTACTTTGAAAAATCTTAAAGAGAAAGAACCTATAGTTAACGAAAAATAGATCTAGATTCTGCTAGGATTGGTAAACTTGAGGATATAATTACCAACTTAGGTTCGGCGTTTTCTTCCATGAAAAACACTCCAAAACGCCATACCAAAACCACCAAGTTTATTTATGTTCCTAAAAATAAGGGTGAATCTTCTAGTAAGGGAGACGCGGATCTCAAATCCATAAGTGTTCATCCTAATTGTCTCTCTATCGTTAAGGAACCTTTTGCCACAAACGAATTTCTTGAATTTTTTCCTAAAGGTTTAATCATTGCTAAAAAGGGAGAAACCCTTAAAGATTATAAGTGCTCTATTGAGGAATTTAGTGCCAAATATGGCACTACTTAGATCTATCTTCGCTTTTATGCCTAGCTAGGGGCGTTAAACGATAGTGCTAGTTGGGAGGCAACCCAATTTTCTTTGTGTTTTTTGTTTTTGTTCCTGTTTACTAATAAATCTTGCATCTACCTTCTGTTTAGATGTGTTTTTATCTTTTAATTAGTGTTTGTGCCAAGTAGAACCTATAGGATAACCTATGATGATAGTTGATTTGATTCTGCTGAAAAACAGAAACTTTGCGCGCACGAATTTAGTTTTGTTAAATCACAGAAACGTGCTTTTGCGTTAATTCTTTTTGCTGCTGATCAATAGACAAATTTCCCAGGACTTCCTATTTTTTTAGGGTTTTTAGAGTTCCAGAAATTTGCGTTAGTTACAGATTGCTACAGAATGTTCTGTTTTTTACAGATTCTGTTTTTCGTGCGTCGTTTGCTTATTTTGATACATCTATGGCTAGTAAAATAGTTTATAAACCATAGAGAAGTTGGAATACAGTAGGTTTAACACCAAAATAAATAAAGAATGAGTTCATTACAGTAACTTATGTGATGGTTTTGTTTTCTTTCACTAACGGAGCTTATATGATTTCCTGTTGAGTTTTGTGTTGTGAAGTTTTCAAGTTTTGGGTAAAGCTTTTATGGACTATGGAATAAGGAGTGGCAAGAGCCTAAGCTTGGGATTCCCATGGCACCCCAAGATATTCAAGGATAGCCAAAATACTAAGCTTGGGGATGCCCCGGGAAGGCATCCCCTCTTTCGTCTTCGTTCATTGGTAACTTTACTTGAAGCTATATTTTTATTCGCCACATGATATGTGTTTTGCTTGGAGCGTCGTGTATTATATTAGTCTTTGATTTTTAGTTTACCACAATCATACTTGCTGTACACACCTTTTGGGAGAAGCCCACTTGATTGAATTTGCTAGAATACTCTATGTGCTTCACTTATACCTTTTGAGCTTGATAGTTTTTGCTCTAGTGCTTCACTTATATCTTTTAGAGCACGGCGGTGACTTAATTTTGTATAAATTGCTAGTCTCTCATGCTTCACTTATATCATTTTGAGAGTCTTTTAGAACAACATGGTATTTGCTTTGGTTATAAAATTGATCCTAGAATGGTAGGCATCCAAGTTGGGTATAATAAAAACTATCATAGGAAGTGAATTGGATGCTATGATCAATTTGATACTTGATAATTGTTTTGATATATGGAGGTAGTGATGTTAAAGTCATGCTACTCGGGTGATTATGAATTTAAAGAATGCTTGTGTTGAAGTTAGCAAGTCCCGTAGCATGCACGTATGGTTAAAGTTGTGTAACAAATTTGAAACATGAAGTGTACCTGGCTTGTGCATCCTTATAGTGGCGGTCGGGGACGAGCGATGGTCTTTTCCTACCAATCTATCCCCCTAGGAGCATGCGCCTAGTGCTTGATTTTTGATGACTTCTAATTTTTTGCAATAAGTATATGAGTTCTTTTGACTAATGTTGAGTCCATGGATTATACACACTTTTACCTTTCCGCCTTTGCTAGCCTGTTCTGTACCGTGCATTGCCCCTTCTCACCTTGAGAGTTGGTGCAAACTTCGCCGGTGCATCCAAACCCCGTGATACGATACGCAATATCACACATAAACCTCCTTATATCTTCCTCAAAACAGCCACCATACCTACCTATTATGGCATTTCCAGAGACATTCCGAGATATATTGCCATGCAACTTTCCACCGTTCCGTTCATCATCATGACATACTTTAATTTTGTCGTATTGCCATTGCATGATCATGTAGTTGACATCGTATTGTGGGAAAGCTACCATGCACAATTTTTCATACATGTCACTCTGGATTCATTGCACCATCACGGTACACTGCCGGAGGCATTCATATAGAGTCATATCTTGTTCTAGTTCGAGTTGTAATTCATGTGTTGTAATCAATAGAAGTGTGATGATCATCATTATTAGAGCATTGCCCAAAAAGAAAAGAAAAAGAAAGGCCAAAGAAAAATAAAAAGAAAAAAAAAGAAAAAAAATAAAAAAGAAAAAAAGAAAAAAGAAAATAAATAAAAAGAAAATAAATAAAAGGGGCAATGTTACTATCTCTTTTTCCACACTTGTGCTTCAAAGTAGCACCTTGTTCTTCATGTAGTGAGTCTCATATATTGTGCTTCAAAGTAGCACCATGTTTTTCATATAGTGAGTCTCATAAGTTGTCTTTTTCATACTAGTGGGAATTTTTCATTATAGAACTTGGCTTGTATATTCCTACAATGGGCTTCCTGAAATGCCCTAGGTCTTCGTGAGCAAGCAAGTTGGATGCACACACACTAGTTTTCTTTTGTTGAGCATTCATTTATAGCTCTAGTGCATCTGTTGCATGGCAATTCCTACTCCTCATGTTGACATCAATTGATGGGCATCCCCATAGCCCGTTGATTATCCTTGTCAATGTGAGACTTTCTCCTTTTTGTCTTCTCCACACAATCCCCATCATCATAGTCTATTCCACCCATAGTGCTATATCCATGGCTCACACTCATGTATTGCGTGAAGGTTGAAAAAGTTTGAGATTATTTAAGTATGAAACGATGGCTTGGCTTGTCATCGAGGGTATAGAATTTGGGAACATCTTTGTGTGACGAAAATGACGCATAGCCTAACTATATGATTTTGTAGGGATGAACTTTCTTTTGCCATGTTATTTTGAGAAGACATGATTACTTTGATTAGTATGCTTGAAGTGTTACTATTTCTTTTATCAATATGAACTTTTATTTTGAATCATTTGGATCTGAACATTCATGCCACCCTAAAGAAAATTACATTGAGAATTATGCTAGGTAGCATTCCACATGAAAATTTTCTTTTTTATCATCTACCTACTCGAGGACGAGCAGGAATTAAGCTTGGGGATGCTTGATATGTCTCCAACGTATCTATAATTTTTATTGTTCCATGCTATTATATTACCCCTTTTGGATGTTTATGGGCTTTATTTTACACATTCATATCATTTTTGGGACTAACGTACTAACCGGAGGCCCAGCCCATATTGCTATTTTTTTTTGCTTATTTCAGTATTTCAAAGAAAAGGAATATCAAAAGGAGTCCAAATGGAATGAAACCTTCGGGAGCATGATTTTTGGAACGAACGTGATCCAGACGACTTGGAGTGCAAGTGAAGAAGCAGCCGAGGCGGCCACGAGAGGGTAGGGCGCCCCCTATATGGTGCGCCCCCCTGTCTCGTGGGCCCCTCAGGCGGCCACCGACGTACTTCTTCCTCCAATATAAGCCTACGTACCCCGAAAACATCTAGGGAGCCAACGAAACACAATTTCCACCGCCGTAACCTTATGTATCCGCGAGATCCGCCGGCGCTCTGCTGGAGGGGGAATCGACCATGGAGGGTATCTACATCAACACCATAGCCCCTCCGATGAGTTGTGAGTAGTTTACCACAGACCTTCGGGTCCATAGTTATTAGCTAGATGGCTTCTTCTCTCTTTTAGGATCTCAATACAATGTTCTCCCCCTCTCTTGTGGAGATCTATTTGATGTAAACTCTTTTTGCGGTGTGTTTGTCGAGATCCAATGAATTTTGGGTTATGATCAAGTTTATCTATGAGAAATATTTGAATCTCCTCTGAATTCTTTTATGTATGATTGAGTTATCTTTGCAAGTCTCTTCGAATTATCAGTTTGGTTTGGCCTACTAGATTGATCTTTCTTGCCATGGGAGAAGTGCTTAGCTTTGGGTTCAATCTTGAGGTGTCCTTACCCAGTGACAGAAACGGTTGCAAGGCATGTATTGAATTGTTGCCATCGAGGATAAGAAGATGGGGTTTATATCATATTGCATGAGTTTATCCCTCTACATCATGTCATCTTGCTTAATGCGTTACTCTGTTCTTTATGAACTTAATACTCTAGATACAGGCAGGAGTCGGTCGATGTGTGGAGTAATAGTAGTACATGCAGGCAGGAGTCGATCTACTTGTTGCGGACATGATACCTATATGCATGATCGTGCCTAGACTATCTCATAATTATTCGCTTTTCTATCAATTTCTCGACAGTAATTTGTTCACCCACCGTAATACTTATGCTATCTTGAGAGAAGCCACTAGTGAAACCTATGGCCCCCGGGTCTATCTCTTATCATATTTCCTTCCAATCTACTTTTATTTGCATCTTTACTTTTTGCATCTATATTATAAAATACCAAAAATATATTTACCTTATCATACTATCTCTATTAGATCTCACTTTCACAAGTGGCCGTGAACGGATTGACAACCCCTTTATTGCGTTGGTTGCGAGTTCTTCATTTGTTTGTGTAGGTGCGTGGGACTTTTGAGGAGCCTCCTACCATATTGATACCTTGGTTCTCAAAAACTGAGGGAAATACTTACGCTACTATTTTTGCATCACCCTTTCCTCTTCAAGGAAAACCAACACAAGCTCAAGATATAGCAAGAGCGGACATGAGGCCCGGCGTGGCATGGGGCCATGGGGCGCCGGCTGGAGCAGCAGGTGGAGGCGGGCGGTGACCGGAGGCGGCGTAGAGGGGCGAGGCCAGGAGGCGCAAGCCGGCGCGAGGATGCACACGAGCGCGGCCAGGGCGCGGCTCTGCCATGGTGTCTGAATGGTCAGGGGCATGTGAGGAGAGGGGGCGGCCAGAGCCAGGCGCGGGGTGCACGCGGCCATCGGCCAGCGGCGACGCCAGTGGGAGGGCGAGGCCATGGCCGAGGTGGCCTGAGAAGGGGAGGCGACAGGAGCCAGAGGGCGGGTCGCAGCGAACGCACGGTCGCGGGCGCGGCCAGGGGCGAGCCCGGGCGTGGCCAACGGCGCGGCCATCGGGCGCGGGGGCCATGGTGAGCACGGGGCGAGGGAGAGAGGAGGCCGGGGCCTCAGCGAGGGAGCGTAGGGCAGTGGCAGCGGGGCGCAGGGAGGAAGACTGGGATGGCCGGCGATGGGGAGGCAGTCCGGTGGGGAGGAGGAAGCAGGCCGGCGAGGAAGCTCCGGGCGCCGGCATCGGCGTCGGTCGATCCGGGCGACGGGAGGGGTCGTTCCCCC
>NC_057804.1:299608910-299620513 GCF_018294505.1 Triticum aestivum | reverse complement strand
GGGGGGTGGTGTGCTGGGTGTCGGTAGCGCCTCTCATTCAGTAAATATATGGGTTTCTGAATTGATTTTACTATTTATTAGTGTGGATGGGCTGTTTTGTCTTGGGCCCAGAGAAACAATTACTACTAGTACAGTGGAGACACTCTACAGCTACCCAGAAAAAAAATTACTACTAGTACAGTGGAGACACTCTACCGCTTCTGGCTCCTCCTAGGTCATTGAAACGTCTCCCTCTACTGAATGCCTTTATACTTTTGTTCACCGACATGCGGGCCATGCAGCACACGGGCCCAAATGCCATCCACCAAATTAGAAGGCATTATGCAGGCGGAGAGTCACCCCGGTCATAGCGCGGCAGTAACGAGCCGTCGTATCACAAAACCTCACCTCCCTGCAGTCTAAGTTTGACAGATGAAGCAACCATCATTTCAATCTTTGCTGAATCCCCTTCTACCTCACCGTCTTCAAGAAAGGCAACACTCGCATCTGCCACCGGTCTTCTCTCCCAACGAAGGGAAGGTAGGCGGATCCGTGATGTTGGTATATTTTCGTTCAGAAAAAAAGAACTTTTGCAAAGCAATAACCGATCCTCACTCTCTTTTTTGTTTCATTGTCATTGCAATTGTGTTTTCCTTTCAG
This sequence comes from Triticum aestivum, assembly GCF_018294505.1. Lineage (NCBI taxonomy): Eukaryota > Viridiplantae > Streptophyta > Magnoliopsida > Poales > Poaceae > Triticum > Triticum aestivum. The sequence continues at coordinate 299,619,874 of NC_057804.1, read as the reverse complement.
TGGTCTCCTAGTATTCGTCAGTTTCATGATGGACCAAGGAGAACTAGGCAAAGATCTGCCGATAATGGAGCAGAGGCGGGAGGCTGATCCCCACGAGACAGAGAGCTCCAAGAAGATGGAGGCAGCCACCGAGCCGACCCCAGATATGCTCACGGCCACTACTAAGATGGTCAACACCCCGTTTGAGGTTACAGCCCCCGTGGCACTGCAGGAGCAGTTTTCCCCCTTCAAGGATGTGTCCCCCCCCGCTGAGCTGCCCAAGGTGATTTTCTTCTTTGCCGATCTCGATTGTGGTTTTTCATCTAAGTATGTGGTGATTAATAATGCAAAATTTTATTAGCTTCGATGCCATGCTATACATAGTGGTTTAAAAAACTTGTGTTTCTTATACTGAAAAGTAATTCAGAATTTGTTTCTGTTTCAATTAGAGCCCTGATGCAGACAAGGATTGTGTGGTTGTATATGTCACTCGCTATGAGGTGGATGACCTGAATATACGCACTGGGAAAACAGAGTTCTTAAGTTGTTGGATCCTGGAAGCCATTTGCGGTTATACCAATGAAGAGTTGTATTCCGGTCTCACTGTTGTCAGGCGTGTTGTCCAGGGTGTACTAAAGCACAAGAAGTTCAAAGCTACTCCTTTGTTTGTGAGGCATGTTGTTCTTGTCAAGCTTACGCAGGAAGATGACGTGGCATGCCTCCACAAACAAGTTTATCAGTGGCAAGGCCACAAGGTTGTCTTCATGAAGGTTCACAGGATTGAGCTGCTGCGGGACGTCCTCGATGATGTTCATGGCAAGGTCTGTCTTGTGTCCATCCCAAATTAGATCGAGGCATGAAATAGTTACCCCAGCTAGTGTTTAATAGTAGTTTGGATTGTGTCTAATTATCCGAACCTTGCCTGTTATCGACCCCTCTGGGGCTAGTACTCTGTTTGAATCCGTCTATGGGAACTGCTGCTACTTTTGTGTGCCCGTGAATCATGTGAGAACCATCGTAATTGTTGTCGAAACGGATGCGTCCTCACTAGTTTTTTCATGAATATGGCATGGTAAGACATAAGTTGTCATGGTTTATCATATGAGTAGTGTGTGTTTTGATGAAATAGAGCACTCGTTCGAGAACTGTGCGCCAACATATACATAAGTACTTGTAAACACTGTTGGTGCTACCCCACTTGTAAGCAGTTGTGCAAAAGACGGCACATTGGCTGAGCTCACTTCAACACTAGGCTATCGACCAGCTAACAATCAACAATCTGCTGTCTGACATATAAGCAACTATGTATCTTGTTACAGTGGTTCATGCAGTTAACTGAGGCCACAATGTAATAAATTCCAAACATTCACACGCTAGTCCAGCGCTCATGTGGAACACTCACATTAAACTTGTCTTCATAAAAAACTTGAAAAGCATAAGTTAAGTAATTTTATACATCTCAATGATTCATAGAACATAATAAACATATACTAGTTCACAACAAAAGACAAAGTTGTGAGAAGGTTTACAAATCAGGAAAAAACAAGCAAGGCTTCTCTGAGCAAAGGGCCTCCTAACAGGCTTAAATTTCCTGGAGTTCACTCTGGTTTTTTCTTGTTGACACCATCTAGGGTTAGGTTCTCTCATTCCAGAATAACCAATTATAATTGTGGTCTCAACTAGAATGCTGAACTGAACCATGCAGTGTACTGACCAGGTGAAATTCTTGTGCATTCCACTAAATTTAAGCACCGCTATTTGCAGAAATAAGCAGACCACAATGCCTCTTGTCCGAGCACCTGTCCAAAAAACCGCGGTGCAGCCGTACCAGCTAGTCGTCGGTCCATGGATGAACTGGTAGAAAGTGCATTCCGGACTAGGATGCAGTTGTTTTCGCTCGTCCCTGCACTGCAACCAGGAAGTGAAACGTACGAATCAACTTCTTTTAGTTCACGCTGGTCATTCTACCTTAGTTACTACCAATGTAGGGCTACCTTGAAGACGGGAGGTTAGACGACGACAACGAGGGATAGCCATCTCATTTTGTGCAGTTGTACTAAAACTGAGGTGTGTGCTTTTGATTGTGTGGATATAAATGATACGGAGACAGACATCCCAAAACGATATGGAGACAGACATCCATGTTTGCGCAAATACGAAATACAGTTATTTAAACAATCACAGATATTACTACTTTCCCCCATTTCCCCTTAGAACCAAGTCCTAGATTCATGCTACAGCTTTCCCACTTTCTTCCCTGTTTGAACCAACGCTTGGAGTCGACTGTATGAACTAGCTTTACTTCTAATAATAGTAGAAGTCTAGGTGGCTTTGGAACAGTGGATGGAAGTAGAAAAGGATCCACACGAAGGGAGCTGGGGCAGTAGATCAAGGCAGGTTTCGAAGGAATATATACCTGAGGGTCGTCGGCATGTGGCAAATACGACGTCGGGAGGCTGCATCTTGGCCACAATACCGCAGGGAGGAAGAAGGGGTCGGAGGCCCTCGTCGGCGCTCTCTCGGAGAGAACGGCACGGCCTCCGATCAGGACGCGCGGGCAGCCATTGGTCTCCTCCCACGCCGACGATGACAGCGTGAATGATGCACCTACACCCTTGCCCCGGTTGAGGTTGTCCGGCTGGATTTGTGACCAGCCGTGAGCTAAGAGAGAGTGTGGCCACCTATGTCTTGCTTAGATCTGGAGAGCATGAGAGAGTGAATGAGAGGAACCCTAGTAAAGCAAGCGCTAAGGCTCGTGCTTTTATATATAGTGGAGTGATTTTGTTGTACCAGCTTCAAAAAAATGCGCTCCTACGTGTACCCGCGAGTGGGTGTGAGAGAACTAGTGCATGCGTGCACCGCTTCTCTTCATGAGAGTACAATATACTATGCCCAAAGAACGTTCGCCGCAAGAGTAATAGTATAAGTGTGTGACCCGTCAGCTAAAATAAAATGTGTGTGACGTCTTTTGTTTTTTAGATGTTCTGAGGGTAGGGAGTGAAGAGCACATATGTGCGTGACGTCTACCTGCAGATAGACGGTGGGTGCGACGTGCGAGTCTGCAAGAGGACTCGGGAGAGTCGTGACTCGTGAGGGTGCGTGTGCGTGAGAGAGAGGGGGGCACGTATCGATGCAATGCATGTGTCCGTAAATCATTATCCGACAAACGTTCGCCACAATCCTTTTCCTGACGAACGTCATAAGAACCGTTAGATCGGCATCCGACAGTGTCAGTTTTGCCATGTCATTTAACATAACATCCACTCCTCCTACACACAAATCTTCCACGTGAGTGTTAGCAACTGCCGTATGCTCCCTCCGTTCCGAAATGCAGTGCATATAGCTTTATTGAAAATTCGAACCTCGCAAACTTTTACCGAGTTTTGGTGTACCAAATTGCACATGTAGAATACCCTGTATATATCATTTCATTCATCTTAGAGAGGTAACTATAAAGATGGGTGAGGAGTCTACAAAGAAAGACCATCGTATCACCCGCAGCAATTTCAACCATCCTTTAGTGTCGAGGAATATCATGGGAACTCTATATGATATGATTTTTATAGGATTTTTTCCTTTAGAGCCAATTGGTTCATAGGAATAGATTCATATACTCCACATTTCAAAGGAAATAAACATGATATCATTTCTATAGCTTTAGAGCCACTTGGTTCATATGAATGGATTCCTATACTCCCTTAATTTCAAAGGAAAATAAACATTAGCGTATATTCAATAGAAAAGTTCCTATGATATGAACCAAATTACATCTCTTTTCTAATCCCTCCTCATAGGAATTGAGATACATGCCATCTCTAGATTCAATAGAAAAGTTCCTATGATGTGAACCAAATGACATCTCTTTTCCAATCCCTACTCATAGGAATTGAGATGCTCCATGCCATCTGTTTCCCTACAACTTCCATGTATACATCTTCTATTCCTAAATAGATAGTACAACCCACTAGTAGCTTTTTTCCAAAACATGCAACTATGGCACAAGAACTATATAGTGTGCCAATAACTTTGAAAGATGGTCGCTGGATGAAGCTAATCCGACAGTGCAGAGATAGGCAAATCCGAGCACTACTGGCCGTTGGATATCATCAACATTCCACCAGATCTGCCACATGTACAATTTAGAAGACTCCATGGTTGAACTTAGGCATAATGCACAAACCTCAAAACACAAGCACTTCTCCTTTGTTCTAGAATCTTCTGTATCATAATTGATTATTTTTTTCTAAATGAATTGCCATCATTTGTTTTTTACTTTATGATTTACAATGCACAACCACATGAATCTTAAGATTTTTATAAAACTAATTGATTTTGAATGAGATGAACTATAAGAACTAAACGAACATATACATCATGCATATATGACTCAAAGCTTTACATGCTATAGTGTGTATTTATTCATAATTTGGTTTCGAAATCTCATGCATTCAATACATGTGTACCTTACTAGTTTTGAGTAGAGTAGCAAATTTCACGCGGTCCCGGGTATATCAAAATGCAGGGCCCATGCATCATTGCCTTTCGGTTGAACCTACGTCCACAATTTTTTGTACGTACTATATCTCCACTAGTCCCCGAACCCAAAATGTTGCCTCGTTCCCGTAAAACCAAGGGGCCCACATATATTTAAGGCGTCGACTCGAACCCGTTTACTATGACGTGGCCCTGCATGCCGTAGTACTCCTACAAACCCTACCGCCGCACTCGTCATCGGTTTTCCTCAAGAGGACGAGGGAGAAGCCGATTTGTAGCGGAGGCGCTTTCAAAAAAAAGGATCTGTAGTGGAGACCCCTACTCTAGGGTGCCCTAGGTAGCTGTCGCACACATCATTGTTTTCTCTTTTCTTTATGCTCTTGCGCCCTAGAGTGAAATGATGGTTGCTTCGTCCGTCCAGCTTAATGCGGGAAAGGTGGGGCTTTGTGATTTGACCCCTCATCGCTCATTTTCTACTACTGCGGCGCTACGACCGGGGTGCCTCCAATTCCAACTGCTGCTCCGAACTGTAACTTGGTGCATCGCACGTGGAACAAGATGGTGGATGAGCCACATGTCGGCCAAAGGGGTCCTGTTAAGTGTGTCACCATTCCATGTGCGGACTGACCCTGCTTGAGTTGCTACGCCAACACGACAGGAGCAGCCTACCACTTGGTTTTGCTCCTTGGTGAATCCCGACTATATTGATCTAAAAAGATACGTGCCGAAATACCCTCTCCGTCTTGGTTTTTTATTTTTAGGCGTCTCGGTTTATAGGGCCTGCACATAGTTCTAGGTCATCCATTTGACTAACTAAATATAAGTTACTATCTCACAAAAAGTATATCATTGGATTCTTAAGTGGATGTAGTTGTATTTAAAAGTCGAGGGCGGGGCTTTTCCTGCGCGGTAGGCAGGGCAGTTCCACCTAGTTGGTTCGACAGAGACGCGAGAAGACGAGGGAGTAGGCTGCTGCAAACGTAGGGTTGTGTGATTTGATTGCGAGTTACTGCTGGACAGGTGGGGCCCCATGATTTGACTTGTCATTATCATTTTAACTGCGGTGCTACGACTGGCGTGATCTCCTGATTCCTGACCACCTCCATACAGGTGCCTCTCCTAATGCTCCACCATGTAGTAGAGGTTGGCTCTTGCATGAGAGCCCACTTCTCCACTTCTTCGTTGCCTCTCTTTCCTCCACATATGCAAAAATGCCATGTAAAGCGCACTATTGTACTTACTTGCTCCTATAGGTCCTAAGCTTGCCACATAGGCATAAAGTCTGATGTGGCAAGTTAATCAAGAAGAGAGAGACTAGTTTGGTGACCTAAGGAAGAAATGGTGCTAAGCGCGTGTACCTAGGTGAAAAGACAATTTTGAGTCTATAGATAATTAAATGAAGCAAACTTAGCAACAAAAAACTAATAAGCACCGCCATTTCATTGGAAGAGGTCACTCCTTGGCAAATGAAATAAATACTAGTACTCCCTGTGTCCCATAATATAAGAACGTTTTTGGCACTACACTAGTGTCAAAAACGTTCTTATATTATGGGACGAAGGGAGTACGAAGAAAGAGATTGAGAGAAGTAAAAAAAAATACACTTATAGCCAACCTTATAGCCAACCTTGTTGTAGTATGAGTGACTAAGTGATGACTATGTATGACATGCCAACAACAGATAGCCTAACGCACCGTGTTAAATCTCCAAGGGCACGACCTCATGAGGGACGCGACGGTCGTGGTAGGAGCAACCATGATACGGGCTGCTGGCAGCCCTTGGATCTGAGATCAAACGGTCGCATGCTAAGTTGCTGAAAATTTGCAGAATAACCCTCTAGGATAGGATATTGACCCATAGGTCTAGAATCACGCCATGCAACTGTTCGATCTCAGATCCAAGGGCTCTCGGAAGCCTGTATCATGGGAGAATGGAAAGCCACTACCCTTCCGTTCGCACGCTGGCATTTCGCTCCTACTCGTCCCCGCACGTCCTTAAATACTACGGCGGTTCGCTCCTAGTCGTCCCGTCCATTCACATTACGGCAGTTCCACTAATCCTAACCCTCCTCCCAAATCCATGGCGTCCCAAATCTCCACGATCGGCGGTGAGTACAAGGTTAGAACCATCATCGGCGATGAGTTCGACGTCATCTACACCCGTTCTTCCGCGACGGTGAAAGGATGCCTCTCTCGCTTCAGACGCATGTTCGAAAACTCAGATGATGAGTGGGTCGCTGGGCTAGATGTTGAGTACACCACAGTCCCGGGACAAGGGAAGGATCTAAAGGACGAAGAGAGGACGAAGCCCGCCGTGATCCAGCTTTGTGTACATAACTTTTGCTTGGTCTACCATGTATGCCATGTCGACGTTGAGTGCCAGGATTTTAAGAACTTCCTCAAGGACAGAAGAGTGAAATTTGTTACTGTGGACTTTAAGAACGACAAAGAAGTCCTGGGTCGGATAGGCCTCATTGTAGGCAAGCCCTTCGACCTCCATAAGAATTGATTGCCGCCCTCTCGTCGGCCTTCAATACTGACCATGGCAGGAGCCATGGTTCATCCTTCGTACCATAAACTGGAGAAACCTCATTATACGTTTCATCGCCATGCATGGCAGCGGAATGTACTAGATATAGACCACATCCACTACGCTGCAATGGATGGCTACCTTTGTTTCAATATCTACAAGGGTTGGATGAAGAGCAACAGCCAAGTGTGCAGTTCAAGCAAAGAAGTATCGTCCAAGAGGAAGAGGGACAAGGACGAAGTCGAGGACGTGGACGAGGACTCCGAGTGAGTAAGGTGTCAGTATCGTTGCTCATGGTGGTTCGAATGCAGTGTCTACCGGATTAGTTGCATAGTTTAATTTCAGGTGTGCTTAGTTTAATTTGAGGGGTGTGTTGTGCCGTGCCCCCAGCAGAACTATGTTATGTTTCTTCTCGTTACTTTAACTCTTCAGTATGTACATACTACTAGTATTTCTTTAATAGAATTTAGCACCCCAATTAAGCACGTACCCACTAGGGTTTATAGGGCTCATCTAAAAAACATACATTTTTCCATTTGATAAGTCTCAGTTCTACCATTACATGTTGGATTTCCAGGTGCGTTAGATCACCCGATGCAAGCAGTGTCAAGAGGAAACTAACCAATGCATGTAGAAGTTCTAATTAATGCCTCGATAAACATAACTTCTTGAGAAAAACGAGCGTACTAATTACTTGTGCAAACTACGAAATTAATTCGACCACTCACTGTCTACCTTGGTTGGAGAGATTTTGAAATTGAGCCATAAACTAGAAAGGAGGGAGTAGTAACTTTTGTCTCGATTACTATTTGTGGCCTTGTATAGATGCAAAATGTATTTTTTTATAGTGGCCTTGTATAAGTAAATGGAGGGAGTACTAACCAAGGTGCGTAGTAGGGACGAGGAGTAAATGGAGGGAGTAGTAAAATTTTCTCCTCGTGCTGCGAGCCACCGTGCGCGTGGGTGAGGGAGCGGGCGTAAGGCGTACAGTAGTAGGAGTACTACTACTACTACTCGTAAGCAAGCTTCACCTCATCCTGCGAGCCACCGCGCCCGTGGGCGGGGGAGACAGTGTACTAAGCAAGCTTGTCCTCGTTCTACGAGTTGACGGGACACATCAAAAGTACACCAGTGTATAGAGCCTTGCCTCTAAGGTACGCCCCACACGGTTTGTCTCTTTTTTTAATTTAACATAACGCGTCAAGTCGCAATTTGTTTGTTCACCCGTGGTAGACGATCCTCCCTCCACCAAGTGGACAACCAGTGCACGTGTCAAATTACCACGTGGGCTGCCTTTTTGTACAGAAACGAGCTCCACCGTGTACCCGCGCGGGTGTGGTTGGGGAAGAGACGGGAGTACGTGCGCCATGCGTGCACCTCTTCTCTTCGTGCACGTCCCCCACCTACGTGGGTGTGTGTGTGAGAGAGATACAAACCCAGACATAATGCGCCGTCCATCCCCATGCCTCCGCCCAGTCCGACCACCAGTCACCACCACGCCCCACTCCTCCTCACCTTATCTCTCATCTTTCTCCCTCCATTTTTATATACAAGGGGCCACTATCAAAATTACAATTTGCAGATATACAAGGCCACTAACACTAATCGATGCAATATTAATGGTGTTTGCCTCATGGTACTAGCAAAGGAGGACATTAATTATCCCTTGCATGCATGCGGGAGTTTGTAAAAAAATGTATCTTGATGTTCCATGGAATGCACGAGCATCTTGCTAGTCCATGAAAACAACACATGGCAAAATTCCACGGCGAACAAGGGATTTGAATCTGTTGGGAGGGGCTATTTGGATCTTGCCCGGGGTAGCCAAAATATTGGCGATCTTTTTGTCCACCGGTGCCTTTGCGCTGATGAACGAGGAATGGCTTGGGTGCTCATGTTGTCATGCATCCTCCAGCGCGCACGTTGGAGACGAGCTCGCACAAGCTGTATTTTTTTTGTCCCACAACGCCACCCGAGCCGCCCGCAGACCGACCGGCAACCCACAAATTACACCATCCAACCGTAGCCGCACACATTATGACAACACCTCAACCAACCGGATGAAATTCACGCAAACACATACACAAACTGATATGTCATATAAACAACGACAGAAATCATATAAAATACCAGATTTTCATACAAACATGACGGATTTCATTACATTCAAATGAACTATGTGGTGCTAGTTCTGGATAGCACAGGTATATAATACCTAGCCTAAATGGTCGCCCGCCAATCGATTTGTGTTCCTCATGTCCGGCAGCACGATCACCGGCGCAAAGGACGGCTCGCTTCCCCACTGCCCAATTGGTATCATTGGCTGGTGCTGAAGATGATGGTGGACGGCACCGGTTCGAGTTCATCACCAGCCACTACTTCGCCATGGGCGGCACCGGCTCGAGTTCATCCTAACATTCCCCTCTTCCGTGGATCCCATGCGGGGTCGACGAAGGTCCTCGCAACAAAAGGATCTGACAAGACACCTGCTGTGTACGCCGGCGTCGCCTCTGCGGTGGCCTTCATGGGACCCAAGTGGCGGCGGCCTCTCGTGTTCTACTTCTCCTCGATGATGGTGGCGAACGCGGAGGTGCTGGCCACCTACTGGTCGCTCTCCGCGCACCCGGCTTCTGTCGCTGCTTGCATGGCGCGGCCACCGGCATGGGAGTCTCGGCCACAAAAACGGGAGACGCGGTACGAGGCAGCAGCGTGGATGGCAGCAACGACGCCCGTGCACCGCTCCTCGTCGAGATGGCCTGGAGCGGCGAGTTGCTGAACCGCGCACCGGCTTCGGGAGGCAACTAGCTCCATCGGGCGAGGGGAGGGAGGTGGATCAGCGAGCTGCATAGCTTGTATCCGCCGGGCTACCCAGCCGGCTTGGATGCGGAATAACTACTCTTTGTAAGCCATTGTAAGAGTGGACAAAATGGTGGAGGAGATAGAGGAGCGGCGGAGGTGTGTGATTCTTCGCCGGCGTTTGGCCTCGTTTAAATAGGAGATGAAATACACGACGGACGGGAGGAGCTCGGTTGGCATTGCGTCTAATGTCAGCCCGGTCATGAACGGACATGTGTCCAGAGTGGGTTTCTCGGCTTCCACACGGGCGGGTTTCATGGAGGCGTTTGAATGCGGCACGGAGGTGTGTTCATCCGGGAGTGCAGCGAGTGGCACCCTCGACTCTGACCTAGGATACCGTGCTGTTCTTCCACTGACGTGTGGGCTCTTTGGGCACATGGCCTGCATGTCAGTGACCCAATGTAGGCAGCGCACAGGAGAGGAACCTTTGGTGGGCCAGGGCGGTCAGAAGCGGGCATTTCATAAACCGATGATTGTTCATTGAGTGTGACATCATCTTTTTCATGTAGATAAGCCTACTATGTTGATAGCCCGTTCGATACGTTGTGATTCATAAAGACCGCTGTAAACATCAATGTTCTGCTTATCACAGATAAGATTGATTAATACCCGTAACAATCCATGTCCTTAACAAAGGATGCATGCATGTATAGGTTGAGCGTGTGTCTTGCGTCGTGTGCTGTGTGCATGCAGGCGTGCGAGTGTTGCGTGCGTGCAAGGGTACGTTTCAGTGTTGCATGCATGGGTGCATACATGCGTGTGTTCGTGAGTGCATGTGTACGTGTCGTTGCACGCTAGCATGTGTGCGTGTGTACGTTATGTGTACGTGTCAGTGTTGCACGCCTGCATGCGTGCATGTGTACGTGCGGGGTGAGGCTACACGTCAGTCGACTGACTTTTTCATCTCTGGTCATTAGATTTTCCAGCCATTGGATACGAAATCAAGGGCCTCCAGTTTATCGTCAACCTCCACCCCCCCTGAGCCGCCAGCCACCACCGGCCGAACCGCCAGCCCCCGCCGCCCGCGGCCGGCCCGCGCTACCACGCTGCCCCGCCCTCCCCAAAACCACTCCCCACCGTCGGTCCGCCGCTGCACCGGCCATCC